>NC_060900.1:10881165-11013665 GCF_014805685.1 Silurus meridionalis
AATCACAGTCTCCATATGTGCAATAAACCTTTAATTTTCTCAGAATGGAGTGATAAAGGTGTTCTAGCTGACATATAGGAGAAAGTGAACTGTGGTCGTTTAATGATTTGTGAGCAGTATATAATTTACCAGGGACCCCCTTTGTCTTTTATCTATGCTTGGAATCTGCCATGAGAGCATACTGGGTACATTGGGGTACTAATATCTCTTGTTTTACTACACACAAGGTGCTGACAGTAAATAGAATTGTGAGGGATATAATGCCTTTCTTTTGTTTGTTTCTAATAAGCAGTTAGCAATTTTCAAAGATACAGTGTACACAGAGGATAGCATGTCCTGAATCTGTTGAGGTTCAGGATGGGCTAATCTTAAAATCAGTAAAGGAAAAAAAAAAAATCATCATCATCATAATCAACTAATTTGCTACAAAATGGTTCATAGGATGTTACTCACCCCTTGAAAATGCTATTGAATGAAGTGCTCTTCATCTTCCAATTGTAATTGCTGTTTAGTATATTCTGTAAACACCTACAAACAAACAGTTTTTCACAAAAGTGAGTGTACCCCCTCAAATTTCAGCAACCATTTTAGTAGATCTTCTTAAGGAAAAATACTAGGGATGTGTTCACTTTTGTGAGATACTGTTTGTTTTGGGACTACTTTAAGGTTTTGGAGACTGGTATGTACAATTCTGAATGACATTCTGCAAAGTGATATACCATGCTGTTCTAAGCTTTTACTTTTTAATGTTTTTGCTTCTCTAATTCAGAAAAGGTTTGTATTTTCTGGATTAACTGCACCTAAGAAAATGCTTGCCTTATGTTGCGAGTCTCCACACTCTTTAGTGTGGTTACATTGGGTGTATTTAATTTTAGACATGGATAGATCAGTGCCCAGGATGTGCACAGCCACTCAATAAACTATTTAAGCATACTTAAGTCCAATTTAGAAAATGAAAGACTTTTACAAGTGATGTTTGAACTGTCGTAACACTGTTTACATTGTTTTGCGAAATCTTATTTTTGTTTTTGTTATTGATTGTCTCTGAATCTAATGGGATAGAGGTCAAGAAGGAAGGGGGAAAAGAAAGCATTATATTTTCACAGTGGGTGGATGGGATGGCAATTAAAAAGAAACAGAGTTCAAAGTGTTGCACTTTATTTCTTTTGATGTGTTTCTACATAATATCATTGTAACTAGTAATAAAAAAATATCTAAAAAATAATAATGTGCATTACCAGCATTTATGGCTGTGCTTTACTGGAAACAATAACAGTATTTACAATGCATATTAAAATCTGCACAGCGATATTAAAATAAGTACATTTCTTTATAAAAAAAACTGAACTAAAACTAAGTTCAACCATGTCTGGAGAGTTAGATTTTTTTTTTAAATTGCGATTGAAAAACTACTATGAATATTTTAAGAAAAATAAAAATACTTCCAGTACTTAGCTTGCATAAAGTAAGGTCCATAAGTATTTTGGACACCATTTTAATCTGTAATTTTGCCTAATGATGCACAACAAAGATAAGACTGAACTGATTAGCTTTAATTTATAGGGTTTTAAGATTACGGCAAATTTATTTTCACAGACTTTAAACAATTGGACCAAATAACACAAAAAAAGCATCCCTTCATTCATAATTTTTGGGTGCAATTCTATTGTGCTCAGACTGCCTAATCATCAGAATCAATGTCAAGAAATGTGGAATCATGCATTTGATTCTAACCATAAAAGAGGACTTTCCTTTTTTAGAAGGCACATTTCCCTGTAGTGATTTTTGCCTCATTTTGAGCAAATTGAAAAGCTGGCTAATAAATAACCAGTGTGATTTTAGAATATTCATGCACAAAACATAAACAGCAGAAGCTATTTTCTTTATCGTGCTGTTATTCTTGTCTCCCAGTGACTATCATACCCAGTGTGTCATCATCTTGGATTCTCTTAAAGATGGGATGCTGTAGCTCTTTTCTGTAATTTTTTTGGTAAATAACTGCAGAATTGTATTTTAGTTTAAAATGCCCCGAACAGAAGGAGCTTTGGGCTTTTTCTGTCATGTGAAACTGAACTGTAGTTCTTGTAGTCTCCTGTCAGGTTAGCGTTGATGCAAATTATCTCCACATTCCGGTGACAAATATCTTTTTTTTTTTTTTCTATTATTCCAAAGTGGAATTTCTCAAAATCATATAAAACATAAAATATAAAACAAAATAAGTTTTGGGGGGAAAATCTTTAGTAACTACAATAGATTGAATTTGACCCATCAATGAGTCCTTTAGACTCAAGTTCTAGCAGCCCCATTGCATACCACCAGCATAAACATCATGGTTCAATCTGGGTATGGTATTCTTTGCGTTAGGTGCTGTCTTGCTTTGTGCAAAACATCTCTTTTAGAATTATGCCTGAAAAGTTCTACCTTGGGCTTTTCAGACCACGCCACAAGAATCGATCAGGGAGCATGAAGTCTAATCTGACTTTAACCCCACTGAAAGTCTTCGGGATTTACTGGAGAAAACCTTGGTGGTTTGAAATGAATGCAACTTTGGATGGAAATAAATATTTTGGCAGTTTGTAAGGTTGAAACCACAATGAAAGCATGACATAAAGGTGGTGAACACACTGAAACACAAGACAACAGTAAATCTTTCTTCAGTTCTATGTTTTTGTCTAAATATTTTTGTAAATATTTCAGTTTTAAAATATATATATATATTTTATATATATTATTAATGTCATTGTATCAATGTCAGGTAAATGAACCTACGAGAAGCTCATGATACTTATTTTCTCCCTATGACTGCATATGGACTTTTCCTATTGTTTTTATACCATTTATTATTGACATAGTCAGCATTACCATAAGTGATTTAAAGCTTTAGAAGGAGCAAAAATTTTCTGTTTCTGGTCATTAAATGATTAATGTATAGCCGGATATTCAACCTTGTCTTTTTTGTTTTATGCCCTTTTTAGTGTTTTCTGCCCTGTGGCCAAGCTAAAAGATGGTGAAGCCAGACATTCACACTCTGGCCCACCACCTGAAACAGGAGAGGCTATATGTTGCTTCAGAGAAACAGCTTATCCAGCGTCTCAATTGTGAAGTACTAAAGACAGCAGAAAGGCTCTATCGTTCAGCCTGGATAGCCAAACAACAGAGGATTAACCTTGATCGCCTCATTCTCACCAGGTAACTTCAACAGGAAAGCATAGGAAAATAATTTTTTCAAATTAAGTTTAAAGAAAAACTAAACTTTATGCTATGTATATGTTCTAAATCTGACTAAATATTCACTTATTGTGTACATAGAATCTCATAGAATTAACCACCTATTTCAGTCAAGTAATTTGTAATTAAAGTCATTTTAAATCTGATGATTCCAGTTGCTTGGACTATATATTTTCATTAATTAGATGTTAATTTAAGTTTAACTTCTACATCTTTATCTTTAATTTACAAAAGGCTGACATGCTATGCTCTAGTATCAGTCAGCTCATGCATATTCATGGTGCAGCTACAATCTGCCAGTGTCTGCTTAGAAACAAGCTACAGAATTGCAAACCAAAGTCACCCCTATCCTGGGTGACAAGGACTTGTGAGGGTGGGGTGAAAGCCAGCTGGATGCCAGAAAGCTGCATATTCACTCTTTTTACCTGGAAAGCCTAGGTTGAAAAAGATATTAAAGCCTAAGCTTACTCAAGCTAAACTTACTCTAAATAAGTAAAACCCCATGGGGACAGTCCTGATTGAATAGACTAAACACAGGAGAAATGCTACTGTCTTCTGATAATGAAGAGAAAGTGCTTCCTACACTTAGGCAGTGTCACTATTGATGTAAAAAAAAAAAAAAAAATCACTTAGATGGGAAACCCTGGATATAAGATTCAGTAGAGCATCTTTAAGGGCAAGGGATGCAGCCAGCAATTATTATTTGGGAGTTATGCAGTTTAACCAGTAACCTCTTAAAAAACAAAACATAACTCACCTAAATTCCTGTTTGGCAACTTAAAATAGTCTTCTCTACTGTGATTTTTCCTCAATGTTTGGGAGCTCTGTAGTTTGACACCTGGAGTTATTTGAATTTTTTTTTGAAGAACTGGTTACTTTTTTCTGTGGTTAAAAAGCAGATAAGCGAATAAAACATAAAATATACAGCAATTATGTTTAGCAAATACGAAAATGAAATTCAAGCAGACAACCAAACACCTGAAATGTGCATTTTGCACAAATTTAAATTGAATGTACGCTGAACAAGAACCTAAAAAATGTGGTTGTTTACGACAGGACTCTAAACACTGTGATCTATAGAAAGTAGAATAAAATTTTAAGTAGTGTATTTGTGCGTGGTATTTATTTCATTCGTTATTGTGTTTTTGTTCTTTTATTTGTTATTGTTTGTCTATATATCTTTTATATGAATTTTGTTTGGCAAAATTGTTTACACATTTTATATCACTTATCACACGTGTAATATCAGTAATGTGACCGAAAAGCTTATAAAGAAGAATTAATATTACATTAATATTACAATATTACAAAACATTAAATAGCTTGTAATTTTTTATTGAAGCAGTTTATTATTGGTCTTATTATTAATATTTGTGACCAACATTTAAACAGTTTACATTTTTAAAACAATTTTAAATAAAATGGCAAAAAAAAAAAAAAATAGAATAATAAAATGAATGCAATATACTTTTTTATTATATTGATTGAATTGATATATCAACTGAATTGGATTAAAAATTTTATAGTTTGCATGTGTTAGACCTAGGGCTGGGCGATAAATCGATTTTATTGATTAACTCGAATGTGTAGTTTACATCGATCTGTTTTAATAAAAATCGTGTTTCCCATTAATGTCCGCCGTCGCTTCCCTCTGGGCTTCCATAGTTTCGAATGAACTCAGCCCTCCCCCTGCGCGTTTGCCATAGATATACACAAACGACATGGCAGCGAGCAAGCAAAGGTAGCCACCAATTTACTGCAGCACCTCAAACAGAGGCATGCTGTCGAGTGGGAGAGATGTAGGGCCTTACAAAATGAACAAGACAACGGCAGCACAAGACTGCGCTTAAGAAGCCGCACTTTGTTTAGTGTTGCGCGTCTAATCGAACACGTACAGTATGGTGGTGGGAGCGGTCAAAATACATGTAAAGACGCTTCAAAATTTTTTTTTTTTTTTTGAGGTTTGCTTAATCTTTCAAATAATTCTTATTTAGAATCTCCCTGTGTATTATATTCTTATTTCAAATTTCAAGTCATTTTACTGTGGAGTTTTTAAGAAAAGTAAAGGCAAAATCACTCCAAACATCAGTGCATTTATAACCATGTTCCACATTCAAACACTCATAAAACATTTTTCTTTATAGGTTTGCTCAATCTTTCAAATTATTTTTATTTACATTGTCCCATTGTTACTCTGTTAAATTCTACCTTTTTTTTACGGTGGAGTTTTGGATAAAAGTAAAGGCAAAATCACTCAAAACCTCAGGTGCATTTTCTATCATGTTCCACATTTAAACACTCATAAAACATTTTTCTTTGTAGGTTTGCTCATGTTATGTTATGTTACGTTCTATTTTCTCAATTTACAATGGCAGGGCCTGCCGTCTTGTATTTTTGGCTTGTTGTTTCTGATTGCACTTTAACCCAAAGTGGGTTATAATCCCAGAAAGGTAAATAAACTTTGTTTAATAAAGTTAAAACTTTTTTGTGAACATTTTCTTTGTCTTATGCAGATTAATTTTAAGCAGGGGGAAAAAAATTGATTTAAATCGGATTTTTTGTGAAAAAATCTGGGATTTAGTTAGACCACATTTGGGTAATAAAGATGTGTATGTAAGTGTGCATTTTACATTTAAATATAAAATTTTCTAAAGATATTTATTTCAGCATATTTCTTTACTTACATCCTTCATTCATTCACTCCCTTCATAAGAGTCATGATTTTCTCCTTTTTAGAGACGTTTTTGAAGCTGGACATAAAACGCTAAAGAATCAATAAACACTAGTGCTATGGATTCAAGATTCAAAATGTTTCTTTTTATTAAAACTTTCATTTGACTAAGTTGTATCCTGCATATAACTATGTTTGTGACAAATAGCCCACTGACACTACAATGACTCTAGTTTTTTTTTTTTTATACCCCTGGCATTGTTGTGTATGTTTGTGAAGTTTAAAAAATAAATAAATAAATGCGCTTAAAGTGAGTGGCGGAGACTAATGAAACTTGCACTCGGTCACTTTATACGTTCCTGAGAAAACTCATTTTAACTATATTCCTCACATAAAGGTTTGCATTCTGTATGTGTACAAAACCCTAACCCTAGCCCTGTACCAAATTTTATACGAATGTGTGTACCTTTACACCCCTTATGTATCTGTGTGTGTGTGTGTGTGTGTGTGTGTGTGTGTGTGTGTGTGTGTGTGTGTACAGCTGCAAATAAGTATTTGAACACATGTCTATCAGCTTACATTCTGACCCTCAAAGACCTGTTAGTCTGCCTTTAAAATGTCCACCTCCACTACATTTATTATCCTAAATTAGATGCACCTGTTTGAGGTCGTTAGCTGCATAAAGACACCTGTCCACCCCATACAATCAGTAAGAATCCAACTACTAACATGGCCAAGACCAAAGAGCTGTCCAAAGACACTAGAGACAAAATTGTACACCTCCACAAGGCTGGAAAGGGCTACGGGGAAATTGCCAAGCAGCTTGGTGAAAAAAGGTCCACTGTTGGAGCAATCATTAGAAAATGGAAGAAGCTAAACATGACTGTCAATCTCCCTCGGACTGGGGCTCCATGCAAGATCTCACCTTGTGGGGTCTCAATGATCCTAAGGAAGGTGAGAAATCAGCCCAGAACTACACGGGAGGAGCTGGTCAATGACCTGAAAAGAGCTGGGGCCATCGTTTCCAAGGTGACTGTTGGTAATACACTAAGACGTCATGGTTTGAAATCATGCATGGCACGGAAGGTTCCCCTGCTTAAACCAGCACATGTCCAGGCACGTCTTAAGTTTGCCAATGACCATTTGGATGATCCAGAGGAGTCATGGGAGAAAGTCATGTGGTCAGATGAGACCAAAATAGAACTTTTGGGTCATAATTCCACTAAACGTGTTTGGAGGAAGAAGAATGATGAGTACCATCCCAAGAACACCATCCCTACTGTGAAGCATGGGGGTGGTAGCATCATGCTTTGGGGGTGTTTTTCTGCACATGGGACAGGGCTACTGCACTGTATTAAGAAGAGGATGACCGGAGCCATGTATTGCGAGATTTTGGGGAACAACCTCCTTCCCTCAGTCAGAGCATTGAAGATGGGTCGAGGCTGGGTCTTCCAACATGACAATGACCAAGCACACAGCCAGGATAACCAAGGAGTGGCTCTGTAAGAAGCATATCAAGGTTCTGGCGTGGCCTAGCCAGTCTCCAGACCTAAACCCAATAGAGAATCTTTGGAGCGAGTTCAAACTCCGTGTTTCTCAGCGACAGGCCAGAAACCTGACTGATCTAGAGAAGATCTGTGTGGAGGAGTGGGCCAAAATCCCTCCTGCAGTGTGTGCAAACCTGGTGAAAAACTACAGGAAACGTTTGACCTCTGTAATTGCAAACAAAGGCTCCTGTACCAAATATTAACATTGACTTGCTCAGGTGTTCAAATACTTATTTGCAGCTGTATCCTACAAATAAATAGTTTAAAAATCATATATTGTGATTTCTGGATTTTTTTTTTAGATTATGTCTCTCACAGTGGACATGCACCTACGATGACAATTTCAGACCCCTCCATGATTTCTAAGTGGGAGAACTTGCAAAATAGCAGGGTGTTCAAATACTTATTTTCCTCACTATATCTATATCTATATCTATATCTAATATGTGTGTGTGTGTGTATATATATATATATATATATATATATATATATATATATATATGTATGTATGTATATATGTATATATCTAATGTGTGTGTGTGTGTGTGTGTGTGTATATACAGTGCCCTCCACAATTATTGGCACCCCTGTTTAAGATGTGGTCGTGGACTTCTAAAAATTCTCCTTTTTTAAAACAACATAGAACCCAAATGCAAAAAAGAAAAATCCAACCTTTATTTAAGTACATTACTTTGGTGGTAAAAAATCACACATTTAGAAAAAAAAAAACTTGAAATCATGTGTGCCACAATTATTGGCACCCTGATGTTAATACTTTGTACAACCTCCTTTTGCCAACAAGACAGCACTTAATCTCCTCCTATAACATTTCACAAGATTGGAGAACACAGAGAGAGGATTTTGACCATTCTTCTTTGCACAATCTTTCTAGATCATCCAGTGTCCTGGGTCCTCTCTTATGCACTCTTCTCTTTAGCTCGCCCCACAGGTTTTCGATTGGGTTGAGGTCTGGGGACTGAGATGGCCATGGGAGGACCTTGAGTTTGTGACTGCTGAACCACTTTTGTGTAGATTTTGCCACATGTTTTGGATCATTATCCTGCTGAAAGACCCAATGACGACCCATCTTCAGCTTTCTGGCAGAGGCCATCAGGTTTTTATTTAAAATATCCTGGTACTTCAAAGCGTTCATAATGCCATGCACCCTAACAAGGTTCCCAGGGCCTTTGGAAGAGAAACAGGCCCACAGCATCACAGATCCTCCACCATACTTCACGGTGGGCATGAGGTGCTTTTCGGCATACTCATCTTTTGTTTTATGCCAGACCCACTTAGAGTGTTTGTTGCCAAAAAGCTCAATCTTAGTCTCATCTGACCAAAGCACACGATCCCAGTTGAAGTCCCAGTACCGCTTAGCAAACTCCAGACGTTTACGTTTGTGAGTGTTAGTGAGAAGGCTTTTTCCTTGCATGCCTCCCAAACAGCTTGTTGGCATGTAGAGAGCGTCTGATGGTTGTTTTGGAGACTCTGTGACCCCAAGATGCCACTCTTTGATGCAATTCTGTGACGGTGAGCTTGGGAAATTTTTTTACTTCTCTTACCATCCTCCTCACTGTGCGTTGTGGCAAGATAAACTTGGGACCTCTTCCAGCCTTGTTTGTCACTGTTCCAGTTGTTTTAAACTTCTTAATGATTCCTCTGACTGTAGATACCGCAAGTTAAGGCGAGTGGCTATTTTCTTGTAGCCATTGCCTGACTTATGAAGGTCGACACACATCTGCATTACTTGAATGGTGTGTTCTCTTGTCTTTGCCATGTTGACAAATGGGTAAGAGAATTAGGCCTCTGTGTCACGTCATATTTATACCCCAGGAAACAGGAAATCATGAATTACTAATTAAAAGTCCCTAGATACCCTGACCAACCTTAGCAACTACAGAAAATATATAAAAAAAAACAATTAAATTTTTCAGAGGAATTGTTAGGTGCCAATAATTGTGGGACACATGATTTCAAGTTTTTTTTTTCTAAATGTATGATTTTTTACCACCAAAGTTATGTACTTAAATGAAAGGTTGGATTTTCTCTTTTTTGCATTTGGGTTCTATGTTGTTTTAAAAAAGGAGAATTTTAGAAGTCCACGACCACATCTTAAACAGGGGTGCCAATAATTGTGGAGGGCACTGTATGTATATATATATATATATATATATATATATATATATATATATATATATATATATAATGTATATATATTATGTATATGTACTGTGTGTGTGTGTATATTATAGACACACCTCTCATTCAAAGATTGTCTTTATTTTCATGACTATGAAAATTGTAGATTCACACTGAAGGCATAAAAACTATGAATTAACACATGTGGAATTATATACATAACCAAAAAGTGTGAAACAACTGAAAAATGTCATATTCTAGGTTCTTCAAAGTAGCCACCTTTTGCTTTGGTTACTGCTTTGCACACTCTTGGCATTCTCTTGATGAGCTTCAAGAGGTAGTCACCTGAAATGGTCTTCCAACAGTCTTGAAGGAGTTCCCCGAGAGATGCTTAGCACTTGTTGGCCCTTTTGCCTTCACTCTGCGGTCCAGCTCACCCCTAAACCATCTCGATTGAGTTCAGGTCCGGTGACTGTGGAGGCCAGGTCATCTGGCGCAGCACCCCATCACTCTCCTTCTTGGTTCAGTGTGACTCTACAATTTTCATAGTCATGAAAATAAAGAAAACTCTTTGAATGAGAAGGTGTGTCCAAACTTTTGGTCTGTACTAGGGATGCACCGAAATGAAAATTCTTGTGAATTGTGAAAACACTTGTGTGTACATTAAATAATAATGTACAGGCCCTCTGGCCTGCTGAAAGGTTGTAAAATTAAATATGTTCTTTCATAAAAACAAAGTGCATTCAGAACAAGTGCAACTGCTTAAAGATGCAATACAACACTATCACTGGGAAACTTCCTGCCTTTTCAAAAACATTCGCCACAGACGGAGTGCGTGTGCTCGGAGGGGTTTTTCTTTTCTGTGCCGCGTTCCTCTCATATTCAGCATAGCGATCGGGATGTTTGGATTTCAGTTGATAAATTAAACCCGACGTGGAGAAAGTCTTTGCAGACGCAACCCCTCTTGAAATTTCGGCATTACATGTTTTGCAAATCGCTATCCAAGGGTCTTTCTCAGATATACTGAAATACATCCACACCGCAGACATGTTGTTTTAGACATGCACGTGCAGACTGCGGTTTCTGTTTGCGTCACCACAACAAACTGTTTCGGCCATGTTGTTTCGGTGATCAAAGTCTTTCGGTGGCCGAATATTCGGTGCATCCCTACTTAGGACCATGTGATATTTCAGTTTTTCTTTTTTAATAAATCTGCAAAAATGTCAACAATTCTATGTTTTTCTGTCAATATGGGGTGCTATGTGTACATTAATGAGGAAAAGAAATACACTTAAATGATTTTAGCAAATGGCTGCACTATAACGGAGTGAAAAAATGAAATATTTAAGGGGGTCTGAATACTTTCCGTACCCACTGTATATGTGTATGTTTTTGTGTGTATGTGTGTGTATAAAATAGCATCTTGGAATTGCATGTCTCTTTGTTTTTTTGTGAACATGATAATGGGTGCCGGGTGCCAGCTACATGTACATACCACTCAAGATGATCATCTCATGATGGTTTTTGCAGCACGATAATGAGCTCTGACACGCTGCAAAACATATTTTAAGGAACGAGGAACATGACGAATATGATGACTTGACATCCAAATGCGCAACTTTAGGGTCTTAAAGGATCTGCTGCTATTGTCTTGGTGCCAGATACCAGAGCATGCTTTTAGAGTCAGAACTGTTTTAGTTTACACAATATTATGTTTGTTATAGCTTGATTGTTGTATGAAGATCAATTCACATAGATAGATTAAATAATTACAAAACAATGTTTTAGACTCACTGTATTTCTTTTCACAGTGCTGAAGCATCCCCAGCTGAATGCTGCTTGCATGCTAAGGTGTTAGAGAGTACACAGTTTGTTGATGGCTACAAGACTCTGGGCTTTCAGGAGAGTATCTATGGAGAATTCCTCGGGCGACTGAGGGAAAATCCACGCCTGGTGGCCTCGTGTCTGGTTGCTGGGGAGAAACTTAACCATGAACATACACAAGGAGTGATCCATACTGTATTTACCTCACTTTATGGCAACTGCATCATGCAAGAGGATGAAATTTACCTACTACAAGTACAAAAAGAGAACAACCAGACACCCACATAAATCAGATTTACAAAACAAATTATTTAAACAGTATAAATTCTAAATTTAATCTTGCTTTTGCTATTTTTAAAATTAATAAGCCTAATCTTTTTTTTTTTTTTTTTTTTTTTTTTAAAAACATTTCTAGGTCCTGCGTTACCTTGTTGAGTTTGAACTTAAGGAAAGTGATAATCCACGTCGTCTGCTAAGGCGGGGCACATGTGCTTTCAGTATCCTGTTCAAGCTATTCTCTGAGGGTCTTTACTCTGCCAAGCTATTTCTTACTGCCACCTTACATGAGCCCATTATGCAGTTACTGGTGGAGGATGAAGACCACCTTGAGACTGATCCAGCCAAAGTGACTGAAAGATTTACCCCAACACAACAGGAGCGCCTGTTCGGGGAAAAGGGTTCTGATTCTTACTGTCAAAAAGTTCAGGCCGTTGTTGAATCCAACCAAGCCAAGCTGGTGACTCTTGTTAACTCATTTATTGGCTATTTGAAGCGAAACACCTACTGCTTTCCTCAGAGCTTGCGTTGGATTGTATCACAGCTGTATAAGTCACTGGCACAAGTGGAGGGGCTGGAGTTTGGGGAGGTGAGGACCATGTGCACAGACCTGTTGCTGACTTGTTTCATCTGCCCAGCCATTGTCAACCCTGAACAGTATGGAATCATATCCGATGCTCCCATAAATGAAGTGGCACGCTTCAATCTAATGCAGGTAGGGTTTGCCATATATGTCTTTATATGCATAGTAAGTAGACACGCTAATTATACTGACATCATGTTTTTTACAAAAAAATATAATATAAAGGGCATTTTAAATTTGCATATCCTGCTACAGGTTATCATTTTGAACATGCAAAAAAAAAAAACCAACCTTACATTTACATGATTAGAGTAGGTGGAGGTGGGACTGCATCAAGGATCGGCTCTGAGCCCTTTCCTGCAGGGAGAAGAGGTGGAGAAGGTAAAGGAGTTCAGGTACCTAGGGTCAACAGTACAAAGTAATGGATTATGTTAAAGAAGTGAAGAAAAGAGTGCAGGCAGGGTGGGGTGGGTGGAGAAGAGTGACAGGAGTGATAGTAGGATATCTGCAAGAGTCAAACGGATAGTTTATAGGACTGTGGTGAGTAGTGTTGTATGGTTTAGACAGTGACGTTGAGTAAAAGACAGGAGGTAGAGCTGGAGGTAGCAGAGCTGAAGATGTTTTAGTTAGGAGTGGCAACGATAGATAGGATTAGAAACGAGGTTATTAAAGGGACGTTTAAAGACGTTTTGAAGACAAGGTGAGGAAGGCGCGATTGAGATGGTTTGGACATGTGCAGAGGAGGGGCATGTGGTATATCAGCAGAAGAATGCTGAGGATGGAGCCACCAGGAAGGAGGTAAAAGAAAGGCGAAGGAGGAGGTTTATGGCTGTGGTGAGGGAAGACATGCAGGTAGTTGGTGTAAACGAGGCAGATGTAGAGGACAGGGGTGAAATGGAGACTAATGATCCGCTGTGGTCAATTAATCAATTGGCGAATGATTTAAAATGCAGTAAATTTTTTCTGATCAATTTTTCCTTTTTTCTCAGCTTAAAATCTATTCCTTTTTTCCTGTTTTTAATGTTTGTTTATCATTTTTATAACAATAAATGCACAGGTGATTTAAGTAAATTTTTTTTAGCAATTTTGGCAATTTGACATTTTCACACATGCCAAGAGGCATTTTCCCGCAAGTATGACATCTGGAACCATAAAAAATGTTTGTATACATCTCTTTCTTCAGGGTTTTTCTTAATTGTCTTTATCATTTGCAACATTGTACATTAATAATAAACACATCCAAACTATTAAAAGTTGTGTCCACACATTTGACTGGTACTGTATCTGTTCAAAAACAAAGCAAATACTTATCATAGTTTACCAGTTCCTAAATGAATAGTCTGCATGCAGTCTGCTTGCAAATACATTCTTTGTGAATAATAAAACATCTAAATTATTGTGCAGAAGTATTAGGCACTTGTAAACAAAAAAGTGTTAATTGTTTATTTTGATCAAGAGAAATCCAAATCAATATTTTGTGTGACCACCCTTTGCCTGCAAAACAGCATCAATTCCTCTAGGTACACTTGCAGAGTTTTTGAACAAACTCGGCAGGTATGTTGTATCAAACTTCTTGGAGAAGTACCCACGTGCTCTGTGGATGCAGGAAGCCTCAATTCCTTCTATTAATTCATATACAGTGGAACCCAGTTATCTCGCCCTCGGTTAACTCGACAACCCTATTAAGTCGAGGTTTTGAAGTGGAATCGCCAAATTCTCGCTTTTTCTAAGCATTTTTTATCGGTTATGTCGACTTTTTTTATGTCGCCGAATCCTAATATCTCGAGCACAAGGGGGGAAAAATTTGCTATTTAACGTCGGTTATCTCGGTGCAGCCGCAGAAAAACTTGTGGAAGTGTCGGAAAAATCAAGGCTTACAGCTGCTACAGGTGTTGTATTGTATACTGGTGAATCTCTGCTGTTAGTGCGCATATGCCTTTTGTTGTTAAATGTTATGCGATGAACGGGAGGCGAAAGCCGCGATTGGCGGCGCAGAACGTGGGATGAGCAAAAGCATAGAATGAACACCGGCAGGATCGGGCGGGGGAATCCGCGGTGTGCTTTGGGAAGAAAAGAGCAGCCGGTGAGAGAGTGCCGGTGGGAAGACACGTACCGGAATACACATGAGCGATAACAACGACCGCCGTGAACCAACATATACCAACAATAACGGACGGTGAGAGTGTGGAAGTTTAAATAGGAGCTGGTGATAATGATAAACGAGCACCATATGTGCGCGATTGAAGCGGAGCTTCAGAGAAAGCGGCCGAGAAAGCACCTGACACGCTGAAGGGGGCCGAAGGGGGGCGTGGCAGGTGGATTCCTGATAGATAAACATGTACTGTATGTATTTTTATAGCATGCCTTCATCAAACAAATTCGCGGCAACGCTGTTGTGTAAAAAAACTTTTCAAAAACACGTGCATGCACATTCTCATTTATTAACGCACATCATGTACATAAAGAAATTTCAAGCACGTTAATATATTGCCGCCATTTTGATTTTCGTTTATCTCGATCCTCGGTTACCTCAATGCTTTTTGGCAAACCCCTAGGACATCGACATAACCGGGTTCCACTGTAATAATAATAGACCGACTAAATGATGTTGTGAGATCAGGACTCTGTGGGGACCAAACCATCACTTCCAGGACTCCATGTACTTTGCTATGCTGAAGATGGTTCTTACTGACATTGGCTGTTTGTTTGAGGTCATTGTTCTGCTGCAGAATAAATTTGAATAGAATAAATCAGATGCCTCCTTGATGGTACTGCATGATGGATAAATATTTGCCTATAGGACAAATCTCCAATTCTAGCCCCAAACTCGCAAGTAATCTTCACCATGGCTCCCGTTTGCCTGCAGACGCTCATTATTTTATCGTCTCCAGTCCTTTGGGAAACAACTTTATTGCTACAGCCAAATACACAAAATTCTTTGCGGTTTTTCAAAATAGCTTTAACAGCATATCTTGAAACCCCTTGAATCTTTGCTTGGCAGAGACCTTGCTGATGCAGGATAAACTACCTTGTCTCTTGTTGCTGTTCAGTCTTGCCATAGTGTATGACCTGTGACATGAAACTGTTTTCTACAACCTCACCTTAGTAGCAGAGTTTGAGGGTAGAGGGAACAATCTGAGAAGGGTTCAAGTGTGTGTGTGTGTGTGTGTGTGTGTGTGTGTGTGTATATATATATATATATATATATATATATATATATATATATATATATATATATATATATATATACACATACACAGTGGAACCCGGTTATGTCGATGTCCTAGGGGGTCGCCAAAAAGCATCGAGGTAACCGATGATCTTTATGTACATGATGTGCGTTAATAAATGAGAATGTGCATGCACGTGTTTTTGGAGGGTTTTTTACACAACAGCGTTGCTGAGATTTGTTTGATGAAGGCATGCTATAAAAATACATACGTTTGTTAACAACAAAAGGCATAAGTGCATCTACTAACAGCAGAGATTTACCAGTATACAATACAAACCACCGTCCATTCTCCATACAAACCTTTATTATATTCTCAAACATTATAAACACACAGATCGCTCAAAAAAAAAAAAAAAACAGCAGCTGCACAGTGCCGTCTCACATTTAGTCCACATGTGGAAAGAAAAAAAAAAAAAAGAAACAGTAACTAAGTTTCTGAAAACTTATGACCATCAGGCTGAAGTAATCCGCAAAAACACACAAAGCAAATTTCCGAAAAAACTTACGTCCGCGATGCCGAGGGGGAGATAAAAAAAAAAAAAAAAAAGTCTCAAACGTGAACGGCCGAAGGCGTGGCAGGTGCTTTCGGCCGCTTTCTCTGAAGCTCGGCTTCAACTCCTTACCGAGAGCTGTGCTCCTTACCCTGCTCGCGCCGGTAAGGAGCATGGCTCTCTCGGTAAGGAGCGACGCGCCGGTAAGGAGTTGAAGCCGGGAGCGCCGCACTCCCGTTCATCGAATAACATTTAACAAAAAAAAGGCATATGTGCACTTACTAACAGCAGAGATTCACCAGTATACAATACAAAAACCTGTAGAATCTGTAAGGTTTGATTTTTTCACCACTTTCGTGAGTTCTTCTGCGGCTGCACAGTGCCGATCGACATAACTGACGTTAAAATTTCTAATTTTTCCCCCCTTGTGCTTGAGATATTAGGGTTCCGCGACATAAAAAAAGTCGACATCTTCTTCTTCTTCTTTGGGCTGCTCCCATTAGGGGTCGCCACAGCGGATCATCCGTCTCCATACCACCCTGTCCTCTACATCTGCCTCTTTCACACCAACTACCTGCATGTCTTCCCTCACCACATCCATGAACCTCCTCCTTGGCCTTCCTCTTTTCCTCCTACCTGGTGGCTCCATCTCCAGCATTCTTCTACCAATATAATTCATGTCCCTTCTCTGCACATGTCCAAACCATCTCAATCTTGCCTCCTCACCTTGTCACCAAAACATCCTACATGTGCTGTCCTCTAATAAACTCATTTCTAATCTTGTCCATCCTCGTCACTCCCAACGAAAACCTTAACATCTTTAGCTCTGCTACCTCCAGCTCTGCCTCCTGCCTTTTACTCAATGCCACTGTCTCTAATCCATACAACATGGCAGGTCTCACCACAGTCCTATAAACTTTCCCTTTCATTCTTGCAGATACCCTACTATCACAAATCACTCCTGTCACTCTTCTCCACCCACTCCACCCTGCCTGCACTCTTTTCTTTACTTCTAACACACTCTCCATTACTTTGCACTGTTGACCCCAGGTACCTGAACTTCTCCACCTCTTCTCCTGCAACCGCATCACCCACTGCCCTCCCTCTCATTCACACACATGTACTCTGTCTTACTCCTACTGACTTTCATTCCCCTTTTCTCCAGCGCATATCTCCACCTCTCCAGGCTCTTCTCAACCTGCTCTCTACTCTCACCACAAATCACAATATCATCTGCAAACATCATAGTCCAGGGAGACTCCTGTCTGACCTCGTCCGTCAACCTGTCCATCACCACTGCAAACAGGAAAGGGCTCAGGGCCGATCCTTGATGCAGTCCAACCTTCACTCTGAACCAGTCTGTCGTACCTACTGCACACTTCACTGCCGTCACACTGTCCTCATACATGTCCTGCACCACCCTTACATACTTCTCTGACACACCTGACTTCCTCATACAATACCACAACTCCTCTCTTGGCACTCTGTCATATGCTTTCTCTAAATCCACAAATACACAATGCAATTCCTTCTGTCCTTCTCTATACTTCTCCATCAACATCCTCAAAGCAAATAAGGCATCTGTGGTGCTCTTCCTCGGCATGAAACCATACTGTTGCTCACAGATGGTCACCTCTTCTCTCAGCCTGGCTTCCACTACTCTTTCCCATAACTTCATGGTGTGACTGATCAACTTAATTCCCCTGTAGTTACTGCAGGTCTGCACATCTCCTTATGCTTAAAGATCGGTACCAGCACACTCCTTCTCCATTCCTCAGGCATCCTCTCCCCTTCCAGAATCCTGTTAAACAATCTGGTTAAAAACTCCACTGCCATCTCTCCTAAACATCTCCACGCTTCTACCGGTATGTCATCTGGTCCAACCGACTTTCCATTCTTCATCCTCTTAATCGCTGCTCTCACTTCCTCCTTACTAATCCTATCTACATCCTGCTTCACCAACTCCACATCCTCCAACCTTCTCTCTCTGTGATTTTCCTCATTCATCAGCTGCTCAAAATACTCCTCCACCTTCTCAACACACTCTCCTCACTAGTCAACACATTTCCTCTCCATCCTTTATTGCTCTAACTTGCAGTACATCCTTCCCAGCTCGGTCCCTCTGCCTGGCCAATCGGTATAACTCCTTTTCTCCTTCCTTAGTGTCCAACCTCTTATACAGCTCCTCATATGCCTTTTCCTTGGCTTTCGCCACATCCCTTTTACCTGCTGCCGCATCTCCTTGTACTCCTGCCTACTTTTCTCATCACTCTGTCGATCCCACTTCTGTTTTGCCAACCTCTTTCCCCTAATGCTCTCCTGCACTTCCTCATTCCACCACCACGTCTCCTTGTCTTGCTTTCTATTTCCAGATGTCACACCAAGTACTTTTCTAGCTGCCTCCCTCATCACTCCTGCAGTAGTTCCCCAATCATCCGGCACCTCTTCACCACCACCGAGCCACCGGTCTGACCTCTTCCCTGAACCTCACACTACACTCTTCCTCCTTCAGTTTCCACCATCTTATTCTTCTTTCAATCCTTACATTCCTCCTCTTCTTCTTCGCCTCCAAAACCATCCTACAGACCACCATCCGATGCTGTCTAGCTACACTGTCCCCCGCCAACACCTTACAGTCTCCAATCTCCTTCAGGTTGCATCTCCTGCATAGCACATAGTCCACCTGTGTGCACTTTCCTCCACTCCTATACGTCACCCTATGATCCTCCTTCTTAAAATACGTGTTCACCACTGCCATTTCCATCCTTTTAGCAAAATCTACCACCATCTGCCCTTCCACATTCCTCTCCTTAAAACCATACCTACCCATCACCTCCTCATCACCTCTGTTCCCTTCACCTACATGCCCATTAAAGTCTGCCCCAATCACCAATCGTTCTTTCCTAGGTACACCATCTACCACGTCATCTAATTCACTCCAGAATCTTTCCTTTTCCTCCATCTCACAGCCAACTTGTGGAGCATAGGCACTGATGACATTTATCATCATCCCTTCAACTTCCACCTTCACGATCATCACCCTATCAGAAACTCTCTTCACCTCCACTACACTCTTACTGTACTCTTCCTTCAGAATCACCCCTACACCATTTCTCTTCCCATCCACACCATGATAAAACAGTTTAAATCCACCTCCAATGTTCCTGGCCTTACTCCCTTTCCACTTGGTCTCCTGAACACACAGCATATCTACCTTTCTTCTCTCCATCATATCAGCTATCTCTCCCTTTACCCGTCATAGTACCAACATTTAAAGTACCAACCCGAACCTCTACTCTCCTACACTGCTCCTTTTCCTGCCGTCTCTGTAGGCGTCTTCCTCCTCTCCTTCTCCTCCTTCGGCCAACAGTAGCCCAATTTCCACCGGTACCCTGTCAGCTAACGATACCTGTGGCGGCCGTTGTTAACCCGGGCCTTGACCGATCCGGTATGAAATTCTCCTTTGTGATCCGCATATTTGATTTGGCACATGTTTTACGCTGGATGCCCTTCCTAACGCAACCCTCCCCATTTACCCGGGGTTGGGACCGGCACTAAGAGTGCACTGGCTTGTGCCCCCCTAATGGCTGGGTTAAAAAAAAATAAATCGACATAACCGATAAAAAATGCGTAGAAAAAGCGAGAATTTGGCGGTTCCACTTCAAAAACGTCGACTTAATAGGGTTGGCGAGATAACCGGGTTCCACTGTAATATATATATATATATATATATATATATATATATATATATATATATATATATATATATATATATATATATATATATAATTACATATACACACACCAGGCCTGCATGCACACTAACAATACTCTGTCCAATTTCTTTAATTTGGATGTGACTGATGTTAGCTTACCATGCCGTTTGAGCCATATATTTTTCTAGTGTCCAGAATTGCATTGCTACTGACTTAATTACTATCATCATATTAGATGTTCTTCAAATCATAACTAAGGTCTACTCTAATGTAGCAGTATGAGGTGTTCTCAAAGACTAAAGCGAATTTAAGTTTAAACGATTTTTATAATTTACATCTGTACTGGCCACACATTATTTTAATTCACTAAAAATCTAACAAAACCCACAGCTCTCATTAAGTGGCTCGCGGGTTGGATCCTGCATATAACAAAAATAGATACTTTCTGAAAAGGAACTCTGATTTCCTAGAAAGATGGCATTCTTTTAGAACTTTCTTGTAAACTCTGTGCCCTGCCTAACTTTTAATTTATTTTTTTAATCTGACCTCTTTTAATTTCTTCCGTTATTTTGTGTTCTTTTTTTTCTGAGGCACCTTTGGGATTTAGAGTTTTAATAGGAAGTGGTGGGGAATAATAAAGCATTGTTCTTATACCCCTATAATGTTTTTGTTTTGGGTATTGTTTAGTATTGCTTTCTGTAATGTTGTTTCTTACTGTATCTTTCTAAATAAATAGCATGATTTCATTGGAACATATGCCCATACATGCAGTTATCTAATAAACCTCTAATGAGGCAGCAGGATTGGGATAAAATTATGCAGATACAGTTCAAGAGTGCTAGTCTATGCTCCTATATCTGTTAGATTTACAAGATTGTGGTTGTTGATGCCAGGATGGTTGGTTTGAGTATTTCAGAAACAGCTGACCTTTTGGGATTTTTTGGGAAAGTTTACACAAAATAGTGTTTTAAAAAAAAAAAAAAAAAAAATCTATTCCACTGAAAGTTTTAAAGGCGGTGTTGTGGGATGAAAATCGTTGTTAAAGAGAACGGGCAGTGGTGAATTTCTCGGATGTTTTCATTCTTTTTCCTTTCTTTCTTTCTTTCTTTCTTTCTTTCTTTCTTTCTTTCTTTCTTTCTTTCTTTCTTTTTTTTTAATTATTTTTTTTACTGTGGTTAAATTCTTAATTCTAACCAAAAAAAAAAAACTGTATTTATGCATTTATTTGCAGCATGTATTAACAGTCACACCCAGGAGCAGATTACATGTACAGCATTACTGCTTTTTTAGGGGTTCACTGTTAAAGAAAGCAATAAATGAGCAGGGCTGTGAATCTTTTCTTTCATGTCTGGGTTAAACATGATTTATTAATTATATCTGATATTATCACAGGTGGGGCAGTTGCTACAGCAGTTAGCCATGGCTGATACAGATGAAGTAGATCCTCGACGGAAGAGCAATTTGTCAAAATTTGACAAAGTAAGAGTGTGTGTGTGTGTGTGTGTGTGTTTGTGTGTGTGTGTGTGTTTATGAACCATTTTATATATTTTATTTATTTGTTTTTTTTATTGTTTCTTGTTATCCTTTGTGCAATAAACTGTGGTTGCACTGCTTAACTATTGAGTTTGTCTCCCTAGAGTTGTGTTGCGGCCTTTTTGGATGTAATGACTGGTGGCCGAATTGTGGAAACCCCTCCCATGTCTTCAGTGGACCTTTTAGAGGGTCTCACACGAACTGTTATTTATATCACAAACAACCAGCTCCTGGCTTTGGTAACCATAATAAATATTTAATTATCTGTTGTTAGGCTTGTGCAGTGTTGATTGTTCTTCGCTTTTGTTTTCTATTTTAGACAGTAGACAGGAATAATACTAATATTTTGCCAAGCAGCGAATGTTTTCCTGCAGTGGCGGTCACTTCTTTGGGTAAAGTTTCCAAACAACTGAAGATACCAGTAGTATCTGAACAAATGATTTTATGCAAATATAAAAATAATTCTTGTGACCAGACACACATCATTCAGCAAGGAGGCACATAACTCACAGAACAAACTTTGGGCAGAAAGGCAATGCCACAAATTCTAACAAAGTATATAAAATCCTTCGAAAATAATTGTTAAAATCTTAAGCTAAAAAAAAAAAAAAAATCTATTTTAATTTTACATTTTTTGATATTTTTAAATGACATTTGAAATAATGCATGTGATTCAACACATGAAATATATGGTGAATATCTTACATTCAAACATGAATTATTATTTATATATTTATATTAATATTTGTATCATGTTAATATTATTTATTAAGTGTGATATACAGTCCGGTTCATATTTTTGAACATTGAAACAATTTGGATGTTTTTAACTCTATAACACCAAAACTGAATTAAAAGCACCCAACAAGATGTGAATGAAGTGTAGACTGTCAGGTTTAATCTAAAACAGCTTTAACTGAAATTTTTTTTTTTTAAATTACTGCTATTTTCCCCCGGAAGTACTGCAGCAATTATTATAATCTCAAAATTAACTGGAACATCTTAATTATAAATACAAGAATTACGCTTAAGCAGTCATACATTCTCATATCTGGGATATCTATGAACATAGCATCCATGTTTGACATATGTGAGATGTTCTGGATCATGATTTTTTTTTTTCTTTCTTTCTCCATACGCTTCTTTTCCTAAAAGTCTGATTTTAAGAAATTTTGTGAAATAATCTTTGCTACATTTATATATTTTTGATGACACGTCATAATTTGTAGACTTTAACTATATGTGTGCATGCTTAAGAGTGTTCTACAAGGCATTTTGGTTTTGCTGAGCTTGCCAGTGCTTTTATTTTAAGAATGCACCAAATTGTTGACTTGGAAACTCCCAAAGTTTCTGCTGTATTTCATGCTGTATCCATTTTCTTTTGAGCCTTTGAAAGTGGAAGTATTATGTAAAAAAATTTAATTCCTAAACAATTACTGAAATAATTTCTTAAAATTAAAGCTGACATTTTAATTTAAATTACATTTTGATTGGGTAGAGAAACAAAATTGTCATCCAATTACAAAGACTGTCTAAATAAGATGCATTACAGTTGTCATGTGGTAATATATAGATGGCATACATTGTGGTAATGTAATTATGTTTATGGTTTATTAAGTCGTTGAATTGCACAAGCCTAAGCTGTATAATTCTATTGATCAAATACACACATCTTTTCAGGTTCACTACATTTAACCATTTAACTTTGTTCAGGTGGACTTTGTGCGTTGTGTGACGGCTGCTGACCAACTCAGAGAGGAAGACCAGTTAGCTCTGGAGACTCTGCTAGCCAATTTACCTCAGTCTAATGCAGTTAAGAGCAACAGTTTGGATCTCACACCACAGCTCTCCCCAGCTACTACACCTGCCAACAGGAAGAACAGACTACCCCTAGGTATTTTCACTATATAAGATTTTTTTTTTTTTTTTGACAAACATTATAGTTACAATGAATGCCGTAAATTTATGAAATTCCTCTAAGGGGTTCCTCTAGCTTGTGTTTTATGCTGTAGATAATCATCAAATCAACTTTTTTTTTAAATGCATAATTGGACACCCCCTTATTATTTTAACTATTGCAACAACCACATCTAGCAAATCAGAGCAGCTGAACCCATGTTGCATATTTCTTATTCACTTGTATATCGTTAATCTCTTGTTCAGCTAGCTGTCTTATTTCATCCCATACAAACATCAGCAGGTTTTTTCATACTGCAACTTTTCCTAGGTTGAGAATGTTGAGGTGCTACTGATCTACCAATACTGTCTGAAATTTAAGATAAATCATCCGGTCTGTCTATGCTTTGATCTTGCAGTTCTCAGTGGTTCTTCTATTGCTTTTTTTTTTTTTTATATGCACTAATATCTTTTCTATTACTTTATATTTTCTTTTTCCTCTTAACATTAACGTTGACTAGCTAAGGAATTAATGTTTGTTAATAAAGTTTGCTAGTTGGAGTATGTATTTTTTGATGGTATGTAGTATTAATAAATAGCGCCATCTACCGTCAGACATTAGATGCATTTATTTAACTCAACAACAAAGCAGGAATGAAACCTATTTTTACTGCTCTCTGGCTTCAGAGTACTTTCTTTTTAAAGAGTCAATCACTAAATTCATTAAAACTGCACAAAATAGTTAAACAAACCTGAAAACAAGTAAATGCGACTTCCAAATTGTCAAACGTGTTTGCATATTGCCAGTGTCTTGCACTATATTACATTATTATTATTTTTTTTGTCCATTTGCTTTACCTCAAATTACTTGCTAATCTAACAAAACTTTAATCTAGTATTAGTGGTACTGTAAAAATATAAATAAAACAGGATTAAGTTCGATTTTCTAAGCCCTGCATCTTGTGTCCTGAATTCACTCACTACAAGGTTGTCACATTTAATATAAATGTCAAACCAACATAGAGGTTTTAGTAACATAACATAGGCTTTAGTATGAACAAAATGTAAATAAATCTATGTGGGAGTATGAAGTTGAACTTAATCCTGTTATATATTTACTTTTTGCAGAAATAATAATGCTAGATATGTGAATCACACTATGATTAAATGGTGAACAAATTAGTAACCGCCAGCATACATATCAGTGGGTAATTATGTACACTTAATAATATATCTGCTTATAGCCTAACAATTAATTTTGAATTAACTCCTTGTAATTTTTATTATGCCTCATTAAAGTTTGGTGTTAAAGTACCTTCCCCCTCTAACACTTAATACTGAACATGCACTGATATGTTCATTTGGCAGCAGCCACCCGGAGCCGCTCTCGCTCTAACATCACTCAGGATATTGAGTCGGATGCTAGCTACCAGGACCCGCAGCAGGAAGTCATGCCTGAGGAGGTGCTGGTGATTTCATTAGGAACTTCCTCTCAGACTATGCCTGGAATGATGCCTGAAAACGAGGTAACAAATTACATCCACTTATCTCGACCTCGGTTAACTCGCCAACCCTATTAAGTCAACGTTTTTGAAGTGGAACCGCCAAATTCTCGCTTTGTCTTAGCACTTTTTAATCAGTTATGTCGATTTTTTTTTTTTTTATGTCGCCGAACCCTGATATCTTAAGCACAAGTGGGGGCAAATTTGCCACTTGACGTCGGTTATCTAGAACGGCGCTGTGCAGCCGCAGAAGAACTCGCGGAAGTGCCGGAAAAAGCAAGCCTTACAGATGCTACAGGTGTAGGACACCTTTCAGAGCTGTGTCAGACTCGAGAATTTAATTTTGACACTGGTTAGCTTTTTGTAAAAACGAACTACACCCCGCACATTTTTAGTGATTTTGTGAGAGATCTTTGTGTTTATAATGTTGGAGAATATAATAAAGGTTTGTTTTGAGAATCGACGGTGGTTTGTATTGTATACTGGTAAATCTCTGCTGTTAGTTGGTGTACATATGCCTTTTGTTGTTAAATGTTATGCGATGACAGGGAGGCGAAAGCAGAAGTGAAAGCAAAACAGTTTATTGCAACACAGGGCAAAGCCAAACACAAACACTCGCCTTGAAACTGAATATTGCAGTGGTGCGCTCTGGGAGCGCCATCCACTAAGTCCCAAACTGAAAAGAGGCAGTCTGTATATATAATCCACGGGTGCGCTTGGTAGAAGCGTGGCGCTGAACAGCACACGGGAGAACGTGGGATGAGCAGCAAAAGCATAGAATTAACAACGGCAGGATCGGGGAATCAGCGATGCGCTTTGGGAAGAAAAGGGCAGCCGTTAAGAGAGTGCGGAGTCCGAGTGGGAAGGCACGTACCGTGATACGCATGCACGATAACACCGACCGCCGTGAACCAACATATACCAACAATAACGGACGGTGAGAGTGTGGAAGTGATGGGTTCAAATAGGAGCTGGTGATGAGTGCTAAACAAGTCCCAGGGGTGCGCGATTGAAGCCGCAGAAGGGGGCGTGGCAGGTGGTTTCCTGACAGTTAACAAACATGTACATTTTTATAGCATGCCTTCATCAAACAAATCACGGCAACGCTGTTGTGTAAAAAAAAAACTCCAAAAACACGTGCATGCACATTCTCATTTATTAACGCACATCATGTACATAAAGAACTTTCAAGCACGTTAATATATTGCCGCCATATTGGTTTTCGTTTATCTCGTTTATCGGTTATCTCGACGCTTTTTGCCATCCCCTACGCCCTCGACATAACCGGGTTCCATCGTAATAATTTTTTTCACAATTTGTGTGTGGGGGAGGCTTTATGTTTTTGAGCTGTTTATCCTTCAGTCTATTATTCTCGGGCTGAATGTATGTAGGCTTTATGTGGACATTGTTTTAGCATTGGTTATATTTTGTAATTGTTCCAGACATTTTAAGGTCAAATGTTTTGAATAGTGAATAAGAATAAGATTTCACTTTACCTTAATAATGTCTATATATTTTTTGTACAGTTCTCCCTCTTTATCTTGGCTATCCTTCTGCCTTCCTCACATTCTCTCCAGTCCTTTTCTCTTTTTCAGTTTTAATTTTAATTTTATTTATTTAGTTTTTTTTATTTAATTTTCATTGAAATATAAGTGAAACCAATGGTTGTAAAGATATGATAGAAACACCTACTGATGGCCACAGTATAATGACATTGGACCTTCTCAGCCGCTGCAGCAACAGATGCAACCCAGAAAAACTATCGGTATGGATTTTTGCCGATAGTTCCATCAATCAACTATTGGTGCTGATAAATCAGCAAAACCGATGTATCAGTCACCCTCTATTCTAGTATTTTATTTATGGCTATACACACATACTGGTTACCATCTATTTTCATCTTTTTATTACTGAAAACATGCTTATTTAAAAACAATTGCAATTAGTGGTGCTTTTCAGTACAGACAAATAATGCACACAGAAATGCAAGCTCAACAAAATATTGTCAAATTAGTTTACTTCACTTGACCCTAATGGCTGTCTTTCTGTCCAGAAACATTTAAAAAAAGGAGTGACTGTAATCATGCAAGACATTTGCAAAACCAGTAAGATGAGGAATTTACCCAGTTAGTCTTTAAATGTGCCTCCTATATTATTAGCAGTTTTATCTTTGTCCACTGTCTTCACCTTGTTGCGAACAACAAAGTAATTTACTCAGTTAATTATGCTGATTGTCACCAAGTTAGATGAGAGCATATTATGATTTGTTTAGGTTCCTACATTCATTGGTATCTATGAAAAATGCATACTATGATTAAAAAAATGTACTTTATGGTTTACAAACGAAATTGTGAAAACACTTGATAATTGAGACCCTAAATTTGCTCGACATAGGTCTTTCACCATGTAATTGGTAACATCAAATGGAAATGGGTATTGAAAAGCATAGGGATTATACTGTTTTATTAATTTCAAATAGTTAATCTTTTAAATGTATTTTGCTTTAGGTGCTGAACTTGCAGCTTGCAGATGAAGCTCAAGGAGATACCCCAGCTGATGAGGCTAAACTGCATGGAAAACCTGATAAAACTCTTCGCTTCTCTCTATGCAGTGACAATCTGGAAGGAGTCTCGGAGGGTGTGTATTTTCATAATTAGCGGGAGATATTATATATATTAGTTGTCCAAAGGCCGATTTTTAAATCCTTTGGTCCTAACCACAAAAAAGGTGTTTGTAAGAGTTTTTAAAGGTAAAAATGCTCTTGTCTTTACAGGGCCATCTAACCGCTCTAATTCTGTCTCATCCCTGGACATGGAAGCAGAATCTGTATCTGACTTAGGCCCAGGGACATCCATCAGTAATGGTGTTGAAGCTCTGCAGCTACTGGAGCATGAACAAGGTTTGGGCTAATGTATCTCTTTTCTTTAAACATTGGATCAGTGGAATCCAGAAACAGGATGTTTTGTACAAAGAGATTTATGTGCAAAGTGCGTTTTAAATGTTTGAATGGAGGTGAGGGTGTGAAGTAAGACTTGGTAGGCATGGTGATCTCTAGACTCTCATTTATCCAATCTGTATTATTTAATGCACTTAAAAAAAATATTCAACAAAACAGCTGAGCAGTCTGTAATAAATTCTGGATCAGTTGCTCAGTTGCTCAGAGGCGGACTGAACAAGTGACTGTGTATATAGAAATAGACAAATTTTTCAGATTTTGTAAAGGAGAAATCCACATGACCATGAAGTCCAACATTTAAAAAAGGGAAAGATTGTCCTGGTTGTGAGTAGTGATTAAACAGTGCCTAAATATAATGGCTAGTTTGATCTAAGAATAAGTAGATGGAAATAGATAGGAATAAACCTAAATGTATCATTTCCCCCCAAAAAATGTAATGAGTGGCATCAGTGGGTATTTTTAAACATTCCCTTGCTTGCATCTAATCACACATTCGGTTGGTTGTCAGAGGTTTTAGTTTATAGATATCATGTGATCGATACTGACTCAGCAGGATAGGTGGTGGACTGCTTCTTATGCTGGTTTGGAGTGCTTAAAGTTGGGTCTGGATTTTGAGTTGGGATTTCATTTGATCTCGTTGAATGAGGCGTCCATTGAAGCTGCAGAATCTTCATTCAGTTCTGGGTTTTGGCACCCCTGTAGAAAATATGTAAGGGTGTAGAGGAAGACTCTGAAGACAAGCCATTGAAAAGCCAAATTTAAATGGTCTGTTTTTGAATTAAAAAAGTCTATGCTTTTCAGGGCACATCTAAAAAGATCCCAAAGAATTGTTGGTGCAGACAAAAGTATAAAAAAAACTAATTAGACCCATCAGAGAGAGCAGAAACTTTTGGATTAGCCAAATCAACAATTTGGTAAATTTTAAAAAACAAGGCGTGTAGTGGAAGGTTTAGCAGCACAAGGCCTGGTACACTATGGAAGAGAACTAAAGTGCTTGATCATAGAACCTTTTCATGTGAAAGTTATGGAAAAAGAAAGGAAGGGTTTATGATCCACATCATCTTTCAGCAATAGTGGAGGCAGTGTTGTGACATTGGCATGTATGGCTACCAATGGAACTTGTGTCAACTGATAACGTTGCTACTGATGAAAGTAACAGGATGAATTCTGAAGTGCACATAGCTAAACTGCTTACATTCAGTACAAAACTGCATTGTCATGTTGCAGCCTAATACTACAATAATTTAAGTTGATTTTCTTTTCTCATGTATCTACAATCAGCACCCCAAAATGATAAAATGAAAACTCAATTCTTGAAATGTATGTAAATTTAAATATCACATGTATGTAAGTATTCAAACTTTTTACTCAGTACTTAATTGAAGCTCCTTTGGGAGCAATTACAGCCTCTAATCTCTTGGGTATGATGCAACAAGCTTTGCACACCTGGATTGTAGGTTTTCTTGGATTTTCTTCATGGCAAATCCTCTCAACCTGTGTCATTTTGGATGGGGACCATCTGTGCCACTTTCAGATATTTCCAGAGATGTTCAATAAGGTTCAAGTCAGTGTTCTGATTGGGTCACTATAGGATGTTCACAGAGTTGTCCCTAAGTCACTCCTGTGTTGTCTTGGCTGTGTGTTTAGGTTTGTTGGCATAGTTTCATCAGACCAGAGAATCTTGTACCACACAGTCCAAGAGTCCATCAGTGGGCTTCCATGGGTCAGAGTGACCATCAGGTTCCTGGTCACATCTCTTACTAAGGGGCTTCTATTCTGATTACTCAGTTTGGCCAGGCAACCATCCCTTAGAAGAGTCCCGGTTGCACCATACTTCTTTTATTTGAGATTTATGAAAGTGCCTGTGCTTTTGGGAATCTTCAGTGCAGCAGCAATATTTTTTTTTAGCTTTCTACAGATCTGTGACTTGCAGCAGTACTGTCTCTGAGCTCTGCAGGCAGTTGCTTTAACCTCATGGCTTAAGTTTTGCTCTGATGTGCGTTTTCAGCTGTGAGGCCTTTTATTAAGAAGTGTGCGCCTTTCCAAATACAGTGGAACCCGGTTATGTCGATGTCCTAGGGGGTCGCCAAAAAGCATCGAGATAACCGATGATCGAGATAAACGAAAATCAATATGGTGGCAATATATTAACGTGCTTGAAATTTCTTTATGTACATGATGTGCGTTAATAAATGAGAATGTGCATGCACGTGTTTTTGGAGGGGTTTTTTACACAACAGCGTTGCCGCGATTTGTTTGATGAAGGCATGCTATAAAAATACATACAGTACATGTATTGTTAACTGTCAGGAAACCACCTGCTACTGCGCTTTTCTTCCCAAAGCACAGATTTTTGCCCAGTGCCGATTGAGATAACTGAAGTTAAATGGCAAATTTTTCCCCCCTTGTGCTCGAGATATTAGGGTTCGGCGACATAAAACCGTTAAAAAAATGCTAAGACAAAGCGAGAATTTGGCGGTTCCACTTCAAAAACGGTGACTTAATAGGGTTGTCGAGGTAACCGAGGTCGAGATAAGTGGGTTCCACTGTAATGTCCAATCAAAACACTTTTAGACAGGTAGACTCCAATCAATGTGCTGTTGCAAAGGGTATGAATACTTATGTAAATCTTATATTAAGTTTTTATCCAGTATTCTGTTTTTACTTCGTACTGAGTGTAGATAATTAGGAAAAAATAATTCAGAATAATTATTGTATCAGGCTGCTCTTACATAAAATTAGCGTGATCACTTATGGCATAGATGCTATGAACAGCAATCCCAAACTGTCTGTCAAAATTAAAAGAGAAATATGTGACTTGCCATATTCCTGTACCTCAAGGAACACCTTTACTTATGGGAAATCTCTTTTTTCATACATTTCTTGTTGTAAAAGTTATATTTTTATGTTAAATAACATTAAAAATTATGACATCCATTATGTGAATGTCCACACAAAGAACAATTGCAAGATTGTTGCTAAAATAGGAATGCTTTGTTCAAAAAGACTGGTCATTTCAGAAATTGTCAAGTTTATATTATTATCACAGACTCGATAAGACAAATGTACATTGAATAGATTATTGCAAGGCTCAGGTAAATTGAAGTGTAATAAAACCTGTGGCAAACATGTGGCAGCAGTACAATGCAAAGATTATCCAGATGCTGGTCAGGAGCTTTTGTTGCTGTTCACATCAAATATCAGAATGGGGAAAAGTGTTATGTGACTTTTTAACCATGACATAGTCATTGACACCATATGGATTGGTTTTACGTATTTAAAAAATGACTTATTGCATAGCGTTTTTACACACAACAGTCTTTATAACTTGTACTTCAACTTTTTCTGTTAACTCCCCAGTCAGTGTCATGAGTGGAATCATGCAGGAACAAATTATTGCTTATTCTCATTAAAACTGAAGTTTTTTTCTTTTTTTTGGTCCCAATTATTTTTTCATGTTTTGTGCTTTGTGTTTATTCTGTTAATCGTTTCTTAACTGAATTAATATATATATGTACATTTTGTCTTTAGCCACAACACAAGATAATCTAGACGACAAACTCAGAAAGTTTGAGATTCGAGATATGATGGGTCTGACAGATGATCGGGATATCTCTGAGACAGTTAGTGAAACCTGGAGCACTGATGTTCTTGGTAGTGACTTTGATCCTAATATAGACGAAGACAGACTTCAGGAAATATCGGGTAAGGCATTCATTTATTATTATCCAAAACATACAAAAAACATTTCATACCTGTAGTTAAAGCTATTAGAATTCTGAGACTGACAGGCACCTGGGCAATGATGAACATGGAGCATATAGGCCACCAATAGGCATGTATCTTAGTGTCTCCACTTTGTATTTGAATTGATAATTTAAATAGTAACTTGTAATCCAGGAAAAGAAAAAGACTAATATAAATACAAGATCTATATACAGTACAGTGCAAAGGTTTTGGGCACTTGTGGAAAAAATGCTGTAAAGTAAGAATGCTTTAAAAATTGAATTTTTAGTTTATTTTTATCAATTAATAAAATGGAAAGTAAATGAGTAAATGCAGATACTCAACATCATCAAGTCTGTCTGGGATTACATGAAGGCACAGAAGGATTTGAGGCAGCCTACCTCCACTAAAATCTGTGGTTAGTTCTCCAAGGTGTTTGGAACGGCCTACCTGCCGAGTTCCTTCACCGTGTGCACATGGGCGTAAATTTCATTTTAACAGTAGGGGGGGACAATTAATATAAAATTTCTCATGAGCAATTTTTGAGGGGGACACACAAATAATACAGTCAAATTGTACTTACAGTATAAAGACACAGTACATTATTATTGTAGCATGGAGACTGCGTCAATTACAATGGTAATTCAAACTGCTTTACATAAAGAAAGTAAAACTATCATAAGAAATAATCACAACAATAAAAACAAGGAATTAAAACATTTTTTAACATTTTATTTACAAATTATTGAAGACACTTAAGAGTGAAGGTGAGATAAACTGAGAAAACAGGCAGTGGGTCAAACCACTGTGAGGAAGGGGAGGGGGGAACTCAACTGTTTCTAAATGCATTTTTGCGGGGTTTTTTCTACTTACACAATTATTTTAGGTATACATACATATATTTTTCATATAATAGAGAATACATATAATAGAGAGTGCGTTTTCATTTTTTTTTTTTTTTTTTTTTTTTTTTATTGGGGGGGACAACCCTTGGACCTGGGGGACATGTCCCCTTCGTCCCCCCCCGGGATTTACGCCCATGCGTGTGCAAGTGAACCTAGAAGAATTGCTGTTGTTTTGCAGACAAATGATGGTCACACCAAATATATATTTTCTTCTGATCATTTAATTTCTAGTTTGTTAATTGATGACAGCTTTTCACACTCTTGGCATTCTCTGTCAACCTCATGAGGTAGCCACCTGAAATGGTTTTCCAACAATCTTGAAGATTTCCCAGAGGTGTTGAGTGCTTGTTGGTTGCTTTTCCTTTACTCTCCAGTTAAACTTAACGAACTATCCTAACTATATTTAATTTGGGTGATTGTGGAAGTCAGATCATCTGATAAAGCACTCCATCACTCTCCTTCTTGCACAAATAGCTCTTACAGAACCTAGAGAGGTGTTTCGTGTCATTGTCCTGTTGGAAAACAAATTATGGTCCCACTAAATGGGGAAACGGGTAAGATGGCATGTCACTGAAAAATGCTGTGTTAGCCATGCTGGTTAAGTGTTTTTTCACTTTTGACTACATCAACAACAGTGTAACCACTACCCCACAATCACACCTCCTCATCCATGCTTCACAGTGGGAACCACACATTTTGAACCGTCCAATCACCTGCTGTATGTCTAGCAAAGACATGGTGGTTAGAACCAAAAATCTGTATTTGGACTCAACAGACCAAAGGACAGTTTTCCACTCCTCAAGTCTATTTATTGTGTTACTTGGCCCAAGCTTCTGCTTGTTCTTTAGAAACAATTCGACCAAGAAGGCTTGACTGAGCAGTCGCCACTGAATAGTGGATGTTGAAGTATGTCTGCCACTTCCGCAAGTGCAACTTCCTAGGACGGCCCTTCATAGTGTTTGATCATTTTGAAGACTGCACACCGAGATATTTAGGATAGACTGACCTTCACTTCATAAAGTAATAATGGATCTTTTTGCATTACTTAATTGAGTGTTTCTTGCCATAATATTGATTGGTACAGTAGTACAGCCAATAATAGCCTTTCTTCTGCACAACACAACTAATGGTCTAAACCACATTACAAAGGCAAGAAATGTCCCAAATGTTACAATTCTTGGCAAGGCACACATGTGAACTAAAAACCGTTCCAGGTGTCTACCTCATGAATCTGATAAGAAAATGCCATGGGTTTGCACAGCTGTGATCAAAGCTAAATGTAGCTACTTTGGACAATCTAAAATATAAAATGGTTTTGTTTAATACAAACCTTAAAATAATAAAAATAAAGAAAAAACACTGAAAGAGAAAGTGTGTCCAGTACCGTACTCTGTATGTATCTATGTATATTTATGTTTGTTTGTATGTATGAGAGAGAGATACTTATATCCTGGCATATTCTGTTTTTGAATTGTTTTTTTTAGGGGCTATGGTGGAAAACATGCTGGGGAGTCTGCTTTGCTTCCCAACACCTGGTCCTATTCTTTTGGACCCCTGCGGTTCAACTATGTCTGAGACCACAAGTGAGGCCTGGAGTGTGGAAGTCCTGCCCAGTGACTCGGGTGAGCATTCAGTGTAGGAGAGTTGATGCTTTATGATGATAGAACCACTCTTTTACAGTTTGAGCTTGATGAATCTTGCCATTGTCATCTTGAAATATAAACCTAAACCTGACCAACTGAAACAACCCCAGAGAATGAGAGTGTTCAAGGTTTTTATTTGTCAATACCACCATATGTGCCAACATACAGAGGAATTGAAATACAGTTTCTCTTCAAGTGTTTGCATTGTAAATGCAATATAAAAAGTTTATGAAAATATCAGCAATATAGAAACAGATTTTGTATGAAGGTAACAATTCTTGGCAATACTTGTTATAAATTGATATATATTAACCAAGTTAGTTATATAGTTTGTAAACATCAATGAATATGCATCTAATTAAATGTAAACAGCGAATTTTGTTAATATGCAACTATACCTTCAAATATATGTACCGTAATTTCCGGACTATTAAGCGCAACCAAATATAAGACTGAATTTGACAAAGAATTTGACACTGAATTTGACAAAGATTTTTATTTTAAGCATAAATAAGCCGCACCTGTCTATAAGCCGTCTACACTGAAACTAATGAACTTTACACAGGCTTTAACGAAAGACAGTGTCTGTTACACGGTGTAACGGGTGAAATATGTTATGGCTCCTTTAAGAGCAGAGCGGCATTTTGGGAATAGCCTGCTGCCGCATTTTTCCGCTATTACTGCATGTGTGCAAGACCAAGGAATATGTCCTTATTATTTTCTGATGCTTATTTCTAAATTTCTTTGACTAACCCGTAACGCCGCTGCCAAGAAAAATAAAAATGCACGAGTTTTGGAAACCTGTCTGTGCTTATATGATTTCTGTTGCAACTGGAGTTAGCGCGCTATCCCATGACCCAGACTCAATGCTTTACAACGGCTTGTATCTAAACAGTAGCCTACCAAGAAAGTAATTGTTCACTGTCTTCCTCCTTCCTTTAACAACTATTTGGAGTTCTCTCGGGAGTTTATCTTTTGGCATCGTGCGTTTAAAAATCACCATCGGTTTCTTCCGATGCCTCAGAACACAGGTGAAGTGCATTTTTCCATGCCTGTTCGGCAATGTCATTGGTCTAATGTTATGGGCAGTTTTTTGGCTTGAAGCTTGTGAAACCGGGAAAAACCCAGGAAAAATCCATAAATTAGCCGCTTCACTGTTTAAGCCACAGGGTTCAAAGCGTGGGAAAAAAGTAGTGGCTTATAGTCTGGAAAATACGGTAAACAAGTTGTGTCCCCACACCTTTGTACTGTTAGGCACTAGTCATGATGGGTGCATCACCTCATCTTATTACCATGTTTTTTCCATTGTTTCAGAGTCCAAACTTTTTGCATCCTAGCAACTCAGTTACTCAGTAAAGCTGATAAACACTTTGTATTGTAAATCCCGGTGGTGTTTGAGAAAGTAAACACTTTGTATTGAAATGGGGGGAAAAAAACAGCAAAATACTTTTGCTGTGACCTTGCTTTTCTCATTAATAGAAAATTATGAAACTAGCCAGATGCTATTTAAGCCAAAGAAAAAGCACAACTTATAGTAAAAATCACATCTGCTACATCAGAAAATGTAGACAAGAATTATGACTATTGCTTATACTATAAATTAGTTTCCTCCTCCTTGAAACATTTTTTTAATGTTCCTTATACTATATTACACGTTTGGTCCAGTAGGTGTTGAAATAAAGGCCCATTCACACCAGTGTGGAATATGACACATTTTCCATCACCATAAGAAACCAAAGAAATGCCCACATCCCAGTCACTGATTGCTACATGCAAAATTAACAGATCTGCTTCTTGTTGGAACCTGCTGAAGTGTAATATACTGTTTGTCACACACTCTCTGTGTGTGTGTGTGTGTGTGTGTGTGTGTGTGTGTGTGTGTGTGTGTGTGTGTGTGTGTGTGTGTGTGTGTAGAAACTGCAGATTTAAAACAAGAGGAGCGCTTGCAGGAGTTAGAAAGCTGCTCTGGCGTGGGCAGCACTTCAGATGATACTGAAGTCCGAGAGGTCAGCTCTCGACCAAGCACCCCAGGATTAAGCATCATCTCAGGTACCCAAAAAAATCCTTACAAATGTATTCATTTATACCGCTTTAAGATATTTTAAAACACCACAATTTAGATTTTTTTTTTTGGCTTGCTTTCAGAGTCTGCTGTTAATGTTCAATACTCTCAACATTACACTGACTCTTTAAAGCACTTCAATGCATGTATGTAACATTAAAACCTCTAGGCTCATCCCAATGTATTTGTTGTTTAAATTTACAGAATGTAAAAACATATTACAAATTAGACTTTATCTAAACTGTAGACTTTTACAGCACGTGGCTTACTAATGAATGCATAAATTAATCAATAATTAATTTAAGACAACATTTTTTTAATATACACTGTGTACACAATTATTTGGCAAGTTGTATTTTTGAGGATCAATTTTGTTATTGTACAACTACAGTGCTCTTGGTCAATCCAAAACGTTAACAAACCCTCAAACCTGAACATTTAAGTAGTAAAAGTAAAGTTTATGTTTTCTTAAGAGAATATTTACATGTACACCAGTATTAGGCAACTATTAGTGTGCAGAATTATTATGCAACTAAATAAAAAACAAAGATTTTCCCATCTCACTTGTTAATTTTCACCTGTTAAAGTGAGAATAATAAACAAACTCAATTTACAAAAACTTTTCTGAAATTTCAAAAAGAAAACCTCAGTGACCAATATAGCCACCCTTCTTTTCCATAACAGTCACAAGCCTTCCATTCACGGAGTCAGTCAGTTTCTTGATCTGGTCACAATCAACTTTTTGTGCAGTGTACTGTTTACCTTCACTGTAAATGTCCTGCTTAAGAAGGGCCCAAAAGTTCTCAACAGGGTTTAAGTCAGGTGAAGAAGGGGGCCATGTCATTTAGTTACTGGCCAGCCACACAGTGGAGTACTTTGATGCATGTGATGGAGCGTTGTTTACATAAAAATCAAAGTCTTCTTGAAAGATGCAGACTTTTTCCTGTACGAATGCTTGAAGAAAGTGTCTTCTAAAAATTAGCAGTAGGAAAAAAGTAGTAAATTGATTTTGAGTCTATTTTCAACCCGAAAAAGTCCAACTAGCTCATCTTTAATAATACCTGCGCATACCAGTACCCCACCTCCACCTTGCTGGCGTGTGAGTCGAAGTGGAGCTCTGTGTCCATTACTGATCCAACCACGGGCCCATCCATCTGGTCCGTCAAGAGTCACTCTCATCTCATCAGTCCACAAAACCTTTGAAAAATCTGTCTTCAGATATTTCTTGGCCCATTCTTGACGTTTCAACTTGTGTCTTGTTCAGAGGTGGTCGGGTTTCAGCCTTTCTTACCTTGGCTATGTCTCTGAGAACTGAACACCCCGTACTTCTTGACACTCCAGGTAGGTTGCAGTTGTGGAATATGGCAGCACTGGAGGATAATGGGTTCCTGGTAGCTTCATGTTTGATTCTTCTAAAATCTTTGGCGGTTAATTTGCGTCTTTTCTTCTCGACACATTGCTTGCGACCCTGTTGACTATTTGCTACAAAACGTTTGATGGGTCTGTGATCATGTCCCAATATCTTAGATATTTAAAGAGTGCTGCATCCCTGTGAAAGACTTTTTACAATTTTTGACTTTTCAGAGTCAGTTAAATTTCTTTTTTGGCCAATTTTTCCTGAGGAGAAGAATCTGCCTAATAATTATGCACACCTTGATATAGGGTGTTGATCTCCATAGGCCACACCCTCCCTCGTTACACATATACACATCACCTGATATGCATCAAATCCAATAAGCATTCAAGTTTATACAGCTTGGACTTGGAAATTATGGATAAAATGATGATATTGTCAAAATAATCACTTGCGTAACAATTTGAACACAGTGTATCTATAGGTTGGTCAAATGAGTTTTTGACATTAAAAAATGAAGTTTAAAAATAAAAGAGTAAACGCATAATTGTTTCATTAAGCCATTTTGTTCTTGTGTCCTCATATCAGATTTAATTTTTTGACCTCCTTTTAAGAATTCCTTTTAGTTCTTTTTTTTTCTCTTTATATTTAAAATGTTGTACTTTTCACCACTGCACATGATTGGGACATGCCAGCAAGAAGAGCAGCATTACACAGACAAGTTTTATGCATTTTGTGGGTGAAATTCAACATTTGCTACGTTATCACTCAACTTATATGAGAGAAAATTTGAATTATCCCACAATAAAACAATAGATTAGACACCTGATGTGAATATAACATTATTTTCAACCCTGTCCCTAATACTTATTTTAAATTAGTATGCATTTGTACAATTTTTAAAGCATAATTAAAATTATTACTTTAAAAAACAAATGACAAACAAATGACTGTGATGGACTACAAGATCCAGGATTATGTAGGGTCTTTTTTGTAGTTGTAGTTTTCATTGAACTTTACTATGAACATTGCACAAACTAATGTTTTGCTTTTTTTTATTTATAGGTATTAGTGCAACCTCTGAAGATATCCCCAACAAGATTGAAGACCTGCGCTCGGAATGTAGTTCAGATTTTGGAGGCAAAGACTCAGTCACAAGCCCAGATGGAGAAGATTCTGTACAAGGTACAGTACCTATGGGAAAACAAACTGTTTTAATGTGAAAGTGTTTTACTTATTCACAATATTACTTCGTTAGCTGTAAATTAATAATTTCAAAGAATTCTTGTGTGCTGAGGCAGGATGTGATATGGTGTCAAAGGTTTGTTTATTTTTTAAGGTTTATCCATTTTACTTGCTCTTTTGGCTTTGTGATTCCTGCATGTCTTCAGGAGCACATGGGTTGTCCTGTGTACCTTCTCAAACGGACTCTCTGCTGAGCATGTTTGATCCTCTTTCCTCTGGTGAAGGTAAAGTATATTTTTAGCCTGTCAACTTTTGGCAACCTTCCAATCAGCATACCTTGTAGATGGTTTTGTTATTTGTGTTGTTTCCATTGCCTTGTTGGGCCAGGGTACAATATATTTGAGAAGCTTTCTCTAGAATAGATGGTGTTTTGGCATCAGTTTTATCAAGAAAAAGTAAGGTATGTCGCTGCTTTAGGGACCAACTCACTAGACTGTTATACAACCCAAAAGCAAAACCTGCACACCACATTCAAATTCCAGGGATTTTAGGCCCTGTGTGAGTCAGAATGTACTTGTCTTAAATGTGTGGAAAAAAAATAGCAGCAAAACAAAAATACTTTTTCTGTGGTGTATATAGATACTTATTTTTCTATTTATTCTAAGTTCTGTCTTATCTAACACACTAGGTGGCAGTACCAGAGGGTAGTAGCATACAGAGCACCATGTCTGTGAATAGTCTCAAAGCATGCCTGCTTAGTCATTAATTAATCATTTTATATATTCAATTATACTGGAGTACTGGAGTACTTGTATTTGCTATAGATTTGTTGTCATTTCTGGATATTCTTATAAAAACAAAATCCAGAAATGACAACAAATCTATAGCAAATACAAGTACTCCAGTTTCCACCAAGGCTGTTTGATGCCAGTTAAAATACACGTGTGTTGCACTTGATAAAATTTTCACACTCATTGTGCTGGCAGTTGTGTAACAAGAAATGACTTAATTGGATGAGCAAACATTAAAAGCGAAAAGGGTTTTTCTGATTGGTATAATTGCATTGCCACTCATGTATTTAACTCAGACTGCTATAGACATGCTGAATATACAAATATCATTTGGTCTAAACATTTAAGACACAGTCTACATGTTTGTAGAAGAGTCTGGGTGCTAAACTGACCTGCCTGCAGCCCAGAGCTTTCAACCAATTGAAAAGCCAGAATCCTATTTTGGACTTGAATGGGACATTCCTCTCCCAAAAACTTCAGCAACTAGTTGTTTTACTTCCCAGATATATAGGGAATGTTACACAATGATAAATACTGTATGGCCCTGTCCAAGCTTTTTGTTTCAATGATCACGGGCATCGAAGCTTATACAGAATCCACACAAAAAAAAGACTCACAATACAACTCTCAAACAAGTAACATCAATAGAGACAGTTATTTACATTTACATTTGCGGCATTTGGCAGACGCCCTTATCCAGAGCGACTTACAACTGAGCAGGGGAGGGTTTTAGTGCTTTGCTCAAGGGCCCAGCAGTGGCAGCTTGGTGGTGGTGGGATTTGAACCTGTGATCTTCTGATCCAAAGCCCAATGCCTTAACCACTGAGCTACCACCTCCCTGCCATGTATTACTGGCAACACATATACTACACTTATTAATTAACTTTAAATCAAGCATGTTTGGAGAGTAATAGACTGGCTTTTGCTTTGGAGAAACAATTCGATTGGACCATTAATCAAACACAGATTTGACTTTCTTACAACAAAGCAGTAGTTGATCTGCTACCTCTCTTTCTCTCTCTCTCTGCACTGTCATAATATATGTTTGATGATGTAGCACTGAATATGAGCGTCTTTGGTGAACTACTAAGAATAGATCTTCTTTAAATTTGAAAACAAATTGTGACTTTATGCCTTATAACGATATACACTTATTAGTGTACCCCCCACCCCTGTCCTCGAAATCTGCCTCTTTCAACCCAACTACCTGCATGTCTTCCCTCACCGCATCCATAAACCGCCTCCTTGGCCTTCCTCTTTCCTCCTTCCTGGTGGCTCCATCCTCAGCATTCTCTTACTGATATATCCCATGTCCCTCCTCTGTACATGTCCAAACCATCTCAATCGCGCCTCCCTCACTTTGTCTCCAAAACGTCCTACATGCGCCGTCCCTCTAATAAACTCATTTCTAATCCTGTCCACAAATCACAATATCATCCGCAAACATCAAAATCCATGGAGACTACTGTCTGACCTCATCCGTCAACCTGTCCATCACCACTGCAAACAGGAAAGGGGTTTAGAGCCGATCCTTGATGCAGTCCAACCTCCACAGTAAACCAGTCTGCCGTTCCTACTGCACACTTCACTGCTGTCACACTGTCCTCATACATGTTCTGCACTACCCTCACATACTTCTGACACACCTTCTTCATACTATACCACAGCACAATCCTGCCAAATATACCAAAGACTTCCTGCTTCGCCATCCCCACATCATCCAACCTTTTCTCTCTGTCATTTTTTTTGTTCATCAGCTGCTCAAAATACTCCCTCCATCTTCTCAAAACATTCTCCACACCAGTCAACTCATTTCCATCTCCATCCTTTATTGCTCTAACTTGCAGCACATCCTTCCCTGCTCAGTCCCTCTCCCTGGCCAATCATCCAGCATCTTCTCACCACCACCAAGCCCCTGTCTGACCAATTTCCTGAATCTTACACTATAGTCTTCCTCTTTCAGTTTCCACCATCTTATTATTCTTTCAGTTTTCAATTAACCAAATAAAAGTATCTCTGCTATAATGAGGTACAAAAAGAAAAAGTGTGTTGGTGTTATTATGTAACTTTCGATTGCCTTTTATTTGTATATATTGGCTTTTTTTTTTATGTATTTTTTTTTTCCCTTTCTTCTCCCCATACTTACTTTAGGTACTGGCACTATTGTACGGCCCAAGGCACACTACACAAGACCCCCTCATCCTCCGCCGGACCCACCAATCCCAGAGACATGTGCCATAGGACCTTCTGAACCCAGGACATCTCTGTTTTCTGCCCATGATCTGGAGCACCCCAAGCAGAGACACTCGTACCCTGAGCGTCTGGTAAGAAGTCGCAGCACAGACATAGTCTATGCAGGGCGCAGACCAAACAGTGATCCAGGCATAAACCGCAGAACCATGGTGGAGGACCAGGACCAAGCAGCTGCTTTTCCATCTGGTTCTACTACGTCCCCAAGCAAAGACTCACTGAAAGTTGAGGTGTGCAGGATGTTATTTTTAACATTGTTTTCATGCACCAGACACATTTATAAAAGTATTACATTTGGGGTTTATTTTTCTCTCAGGTTTGTACCAGACAACTAAATTATTTTTAGTTTACTTATTACTGTATTCTCAGTAATATATTGGATGATTTATCCTTTTAATAGAATACCTTTATCTGACTTAGGTGTGTGTCTGTGTTTAGACTGATGACAAGAAGGACAGTGATGATGAGAAATCAGAGAGGAACAGACCCTGGTGGAAGAAACGGTTTGTTCCTGCAATTCCTAAAGGTAATAAGTTGCTAATTTAGTGCCACAGCATGTGCGTCCTTACATGACTAGTTAATGCATGGCCATGACATGCCTCATTAGGATTATGTGAAATCTTTTTAGCACAATATAGAATAACTCTCAAAAGTGATTACACTCCTCACATTTCAACAACCATTGTATTATATGTTCTCAAGGGACACTATATTTTAGAGTCAGTGTCCAGCTTGTGTAGCAGTACAGATTTACTCTCCTCTAAAAATAACTTAACATACAGCCATTATTGTCAAAATAACTGGCAACAACAGTTAATACACCCTAAGTAAACACAACAAAACTGTGTCCTGTCAATATTTTGTGTAAGCACCATTGTTATCTAGCACTGCCTTAATAGTCCTGGGCATGGAATTCACAAGAGCTGCACAGGTTGTTGCAGGGATCATTTTCCATGTCTCCATACACACCACATCACGGGGCTGCTGGATGGCACTTCTCCACCTTTCTCTTGAAATGCCCCACAGGTGTCAACAGGGTTCTGGTCTGGAGACATACTTGGCCACTCCATCACCTTCCCCTTTAGCATTGCTTGTTTATTGTTTGTACTACAATTGTTGATTTGTTGACTGTTATCTTGTTTGTTTTGAGTGGTTATATTCTGACAACAACCCTTGTGTTTTCCCCAGGAGTGTTGGGCAGGTAGTATGTCACGTGACTTACATCTTGCAACACGTAGGTGATACTATGTATAGAGACACTAGCTAGGAGTGTGCACTACTTCTGTATTTTTGTTAGTTTAGAGTAGGTAAGCTAGGGCGTGTAGAGGCGCCGGAAGAATATTGTTTAGTGTTAGGTTAGTGGTTTATAACTGAGGTAGTTGGGTTGGTTTTGTTGTGTTCTTTTCTTTAGCGCCACTCTCCGTCTTCAACCTTACAGCTTCAACCTTAGACATTTAAAAAGAAGTCGTAACATTCAACAATGCAGTTGTCATCTTGGCGGCATGTTTGGGGTCGTTATTATGTTAGAAAACTGCAATTTGGCCCAGTTTCTGGAAGGAGGGCATAATGTTCTGTTTCAGAATGGTTACAGTACATGTTAAATCCATGTTTCCCTCAATTAACCCCTCCTAGTACCAACAGCAATGATGCAGCCACCGACCAAGGTACTCCTCACCATGGTGTCACCACACATGCTGGACACATCTGAGCCAAACAAGTTTATCTTGGTCTCATAAGACCACAGGACATGGTTTTAGTAATTCATTCTCTTGGACAGGTTGACTTCAGCAAACTGTTTTCGGACTTTCTTGTAAACCAGCTTCAGAAGAGGCTTCCTTCTGGGATGATGTCCAGGCAAACCGTCTTTCAGCGTGCGGCGTTTGGTCTGAGCACTGATGAGCAGATCTTCCGCACTGATATGTCTGTTTTTTAAAGCCAGTTTTTGCACCTGACGCACAGCATGAGGACTCGACCTCTTTGATTAACCCCTGCAAAGCCTGTTCCGAGTGGAACCCGTCTTTTAAAAACCTCTGTATGATCCTGACCACTGTACCGCAACTCAGTTTCGGGGTGTTATAGCCTCGGCCATCTTTGTGCAGAGCAACAATTCAAATTCTCAAATCCTCAGTTCTTTGCCATGAGGTGCCATGTTGAATTTCCAGTGGTCAGTATAAGATAATTTTAATTTAACTGCTCTAATACAAGATATACAAATATTTATAGTACTGTCATGCAGACAAAAACTTTAACATGATGAATAGGACATGTGGCTTTGCATGGTCACATGACTTGCAGCTGTTATCACCTAGGGTGTACTCACTTTTGTTGCCAGTTATTTAGACAATAATGGTTGTATGTTGAGTAATTTTGCACTTTGACTACTCTAAAATATATATGCAAGTTTAATTTCTATAGTATTGTCCCTTTCAAACATAGTAACATATAGATAGGGTCACATACAAAGGGATCTATTGTAAGCATTTTTTTATTGCCTTGCTGAATTACATTTTACATGTCTTTTAGGTGATGTAGTTAATATGGTAATTTTGTCAAATACAGAATAACATGCTGTTATAAGTAACAAAAATTAACTTTTTATTTTATTTATTTTATCCATCCATTCAGTCAGTTTTGCACTAAATATAACTGTCAATTTTTAACTTTGTTTGACAAATGACCAGCATATAAACAGGATAATCCACAGCTACGTGAGCATTACCCCATTTTGATACTCGAAGGCTGTTCTACCTTCCAAGTCTTGCATTGATCTCTTGTAACGCATTTCTAGTCATCTACAATGGTTTGCATCTGCATTATGCTTTATACAGGTATAATATAAAGTAAAAGGGACACCTGCTGTGATGCACTGTTCTCCCAAGTAAATTTTGACTACACAACTATAAAGGTTTATTCTAATTAGTGATAAGTGATGGCTGAGGCAAAATCTGTTTAAGGCGAGCGTTGTCTGTGAACCTGCTTGTGAAGCCCAATTGTATCTGTGCTGTTTGTTCTTCACACAGTGCTCTATTGGACTGCAGAGAGTGAAATGCCAGGTAACTCTCATACATGAGCCAGTGTTGTATGCCACAGGTCTTTCATGTATAGTTGTTGCTTTCTACATCCTTTAGACTTGAACCTGCCCCGATGTAAAACGCTATAGCTGTGGTATGCCTCAGTCCATCCAGTTACAGTTACCATTTATTTTTGTTTGGTGCTATCATTTGACATTATTTTTAATTCAAAATATCATGTGCAAAGTCTTTCTTTTTTTTCTTTTTTTTTTCTTCATGCATGTCTAATATTTGCAGTGAATATAGTGCAATGTTTTATTATTATTATTAATTTATTATATTTGATATTGATTTAGTTACAATACAAATATTTTTCTCGTACTAGATCATTTACCAATATAGGTTCAATGATGCATTAAAAAAATATTTGCTACCAAAATAAAAGGATCTGACACAGGAAATAAATAATGTATTTAATCAATTACTAATATCACTAAAGTTATTTGGACATGCTATTATTACTTAAAATAAATGTTTATAGGTTAAATGTTTATCCTGAAAAGTGACGTAATAAATACCTCAATTTAACTGTATATTTAACTATTTAATTATATAACTATAATTGTATAATATAAATAACCAAATAATATCGAAATATTCACTCAAATATGCACTTTATTATTTCCCTGCAGATTTATATAGATCACTACTCTGCAGAGTGTGATGCAGACTTTAACTGTGGCATAGTACTTGGTACCAGATATTGAAATTTAAAATACTAATTTTTATTTTAAATATTAACTGCTGCTATCTTAGCATTTTTACACACAACAATCTCTAGTACTTAAAAGGAATGGTGTGGAAAAACCTAAAACATCCTTTTAAACATACCTTTCTGGTACCAACATAAATGCCATGGTCCATCACAGATATCAAGATTTTTCTTATTCTGATATTTTTTGCTCACCAGCTACCAGTTTCCGCATTGCACTGCTGCAACTTTGTTGGCTTATTAAATGAATATTGTATAATTGTCTTGGTGTTGGTGATAAAGTGGACAGGGGTGTACAGTCCCTTTTTGTTTCTACTGTACAGAAGACTTATGGGTTTTAGATCAAAAGTGATTAAGAGGATAGAGAATATATAAATTAGATGTTTACATTTTGATGTTTTGAACATCTTGAAACGTGGCAATTTTTGTTTGAACCATATCACTTGATCAGAAATACTGTAACTCTCAATGGTTTCGTGTTAAAACTGTTTATTTAAAGAGTTAATACGTTTGGGGTCATAGGGTTTGGGCCTTTTGGGCTCTAATGCTTTTTTCAAGCTGAAAAAAATTATCAGTGCATAGCCAGTACATAATTTAAAATGGCTTGAAAAAGAAACAAAGAAGTGGTGTGCTAACAAGACAGTATTTCAGACATGATTTGATGACAGAAACATTGACAGCTGTGACGGTAAACCCAAACATAGACATTACCAACAATCTCTAGGGGGTAAAAATATTTCAGCAACAGATTCATCAATCTTTATTTGAAATGTAAATCTTGATGGTTCCATCAGAAAGAATATAGAAACATTCTGTCTACGGCTGTATATAGAGTATCCATAAATGCATCCAGTCGAAATAGGGGTAACTTCATCATGCAACAAGACAGTGATCCAGAGTCTGGCTTTGTCAATGCAATCATGCATTTTACTTAAGAGGAGACCTAAGGGAATTGAAAGAAGCCACAGTTCAGAAAAAGCATCAAAAAAGAAGAATGCAGTAGTATTGTGATGTTACCAAATCACAAAGTTGAAGTTATTGCAAGCAAGGGAAGTGCAACTAAATATTAGGTGGTGTTTAATTTGATCATTTGGTTCTCTCAAACTAATGATAGTTGTGCAAAACTGTTCTGTTCATATTAAAGGAAAATATTCTAATGTTGAATTTGGTAAAGTGAAGACAAGTTTAGCCGCTGGCTGATCGGTGTGGGTCCTCATGTATGTGTCGTTGAATGTCTGAGCTAAAAGCTATTTGTAAATGTTGTGCCTGTGCCATTTATGTGTTGATTTGCACATCTCTTGTTCTATTGGTGGGAAAAACACAGCTCTTTAGGTGCTTATTGATAACTAGCCTACTCTACTGCTAAATTAAAGTTCGACTGTATTTTATTTACATGGAATACTGTTTACTTTGTACTTGTAAAATTGTGCACTTCTCATTGTAATGACTGCTTTTGTTCATACTACAGCACCAATCGCAGCATTCCGAAAACGGGACAAGCATGAGAAAGATGATCTTGGAGCAGAGAAGGGTTCCCAAGGTGCCCTCTTGTTTTTCTTCATATGTTATTTGCATATTACACACAAATATTTTATGTTTTGTGTGTGTGTGTGTGTGTGTGTGTGTGTGTGTGTGTGTATATATGTATATGTGTATATATATATATATATATTTTATATCTATTATATCAGTTTTACATACAGTGAGGCGAGTGGCTAGGCCATGTTTGTGAACTGCAATTTTTAAACAGTGCTTTAGATTCTGTGTTGTTGTTTTTTTTTTTTTTTTTTCCTCCTCACCATTAACCTGCTCCCAGCCACTGTATTCTGCAGCTCCTCGAGCAATCATTGGCTCACTTTGGCTTCTTTCAGAGGTTTCCTCTTGTTTGAGTGCTGATTTTTCGAGGGATGGCCTTATCTATGCAGTGCCTGGGAGGTCTAATGCAGCTTCCACTTTAATTGATTACTGATTACTTGCATAACCAAGCACTTAAATCTTTTTTTTTACTTTTAATCTGTTTATTGCTTTTTCTGTAAATTTTTTAGAATACTTTTTCTGTTTTTCATTTTTTTCCAAATTCAGCCTGACTGGCATTTTATCAAGGAAATGTGATTAGGGGAAAAAAAAGGTTTAAGTTTTTTTTTTTCTTGAAAATATTTCCTAAAATTAATCCAATTACACTATTATACTCTATCTTAATGAATAATATTGATTGTTGACATGAACAAAATTAATTATTGATCATCTTTTTACATTTGTCTGCTAATTGTCAAGGGGTCTGTTTAAGATGATGTGTTGTATGTGTAGTTCGACTGAGTGAATTAAAAAGGTTGTCAGAAGACACTGCACCACAGTTTGCTGCATTTGGGGCTTAGTTTTAATGTGTTAGTTGAAAAAATCATTAGTAATAGGTTAGGCTGCTCTTAACAGTTGAATGGTATTTATTCAGGGTACTGTTGTGTGTGTTATGTGTTTTGGGTCTGTCAGATGAGCCTTCATTATCAGGCCTGAGCTGTCATGCTCAGGCAGTAGAAGACATATTGGACAAATACAGGAACATTAAGAGACCCAGCCCAAGTGAGGGAGCAACACCAGCCACCTATGACGTACCAGGTAATTTAGTGTTCTTAAAGTACTCATTAAATTCATTCACTGTTTGCTTGTGCATATCCAACAAAATCACTGTACGGACATATTTAAGTGTGAAAAACATTTGTGAGGCTTCTCCCACAATGCCTGATGTTAGAGAATACAAGACAAGGGATCAGAGACCAATACAGAATACAATACACTCTACAACTTTCAAATGTCACGACCCACACTGTTGGACTCTCCTCTTTAGTTTACTATTTTTGTGTTATTTTATCGTGCGTTGGATTTTTGGCCCGCTTAAATCATAGCCCATTTAAAGCTTTTTAGCAGAGACATGCAGGTATTGATTTAACATGTTATTATGTGAGTGTGTCCATGATGCAAGCTATGCTACCAAAATGTCCAGGTCCTTTGGCAGAAAAACAGATCCAATCCCACTGGAACTTCCAGTTGTGCCTGTCAAAGTGAAGTTTATTTTTGGATAAGAGTAGAGCATTTTACTTCAAATTCTTAAAAAAATTTGTGGTAATGTAGGTGACATTCAATTGTAGTTTTGGAGAAGATGCAAATTCTGATATTCTCTAGCACTGATCCGTGGAGATTTTATTGGACACCCCAACTATCCTCTTCACAGTGCGTTGATGCAATATACATGTTTTGTTGCAAATGTATGTGTTTGCCTCTTTCTTGTTCTTTTGATTTAGAGAATTTCCAGTTGACTGGATCTTCTTAATTATTGCCCTAATGGTCGACATGGCCAAACTTCCTGTTTTGTAAAGCTCAACTTTTTGCTGCACATAACCTTTATATATCTTGGTCTTACCCATTGTGATGAATGATAAATTAAATTTGGCCTATATGTTGCTTCATATTTATACTCCTGGGGAAAAAGAAAGCTAATTTTCCTTTTTGTTTTTAAATATCAGTGGAAAAATATACATATAATCTATTAGAACAAATAATTACTTTTCAATTATTTAACAAAAGATCAAAAGTTTAAAAAATAAAAACATGTAACTTTTTTGCTGTGATGTACCATGGGTGTCAACAGTAGTGAATGGCTTCCTTGTCAAAAGTGTTCAAAATAATTCTTAAGCCCTTCCTGTTTGTGCCATTGGTGTTTAGAAATGTGTAAGGAGGGTGAAGGTGATCATAAATCCCAGAGAAATGAGGGACTGCAGAACATCTCAACGGATGACCTGACCGACTCGGCCAGAGAGATGGCACAGCCTCAGGACAGCAAGTTTTCCTTTAGGTCTCCAAAACATGCATACCCTTTCAGTCAACTCTGTAAATATTTGGACATTGACCAATGTATTTTTATTTAAGGTGTTTGAGAAAGTATATTAAAGTTAAAACAAAATAATTTGACCTCAAAGTGCAGACATTCTAATTTTAAGATTGTCTAAATTCGGTGAATTACATCACTTTTTAAAAGATATGAAGATTACTATTGGATCTATGAAGAATGTGAAAGTATAATGGCGATGCTTAAAATAATTGTTGTAATTCCTACAGCTTTCACCCAAAATAAAACTGTCAATGTCCAAATATTTATGGACTGACTTTTCTATTTCTATTTTTTTTTTCCTTTCTTTTTTGTTCTTCAAAAACACTTATTTTGTTGTTGATTAAGTGGGTAAATTCATGTGTTTTATTTTGCCTTTCAGCGATGCTAAGAAGAAATTACGTCTGGCTCTATGCTCTGCAGATTCAGTAGTTTTTCCCATCATGCCCACTGTAACCCGGAATGGCCTTCCTGACCATGCAGACCCTGAGGGTACCTCTAACACCTTTTGAAACAAGTCATGCAATATATTAAAGTAGTTGTAAGCTTTAGAATAGTTTAATAATCTTAAGCAAATAAGCAACTATAAATCCATGCTTTCACTGCTTTATTAAAATTAAGAAAAATATATGAATATTAAAGTGCTCACTTACTGTGCATTTAATCTTCATACTGCTATTCCTGTCATTACAATTTTCCTCCTCTTTCCCTTCCATAATTTTTTTTTTATTCCCTTCTCTCCAAACTCTCCCCTTTTAACTTGTCATTTTTTTTCTTTAAACATTATATTAATTATTTATTGGGTATAGAAGTAACTATTTAGTGCACATGCGGCCACTTATTGCAGTTGCTCATAATATATTTATAATAATGTAATATGTCTTACTGTAAATAAAGTATTCTGATGAGAGTTTAGTGTTTTTAATTGTAAATATGGTTAACTCTGAACTTCAAAAGCCACATTATTTGCCCTTGTGTTTTGTCTCAGTCTTGTTTATGTCTCTCTGTTTCTGTATAGACAATGAAATTGTGTGCTTTCTGAAAGTGCAGCTGGCAGAGGCTATTAACTTGCAGGATAAAAACCAGATGGCTCAGATCCAAGAGACTATGCGCTGTGTCAGTCGCCTAGATCCACGGACCTGCAGAAAGCTGCTAACAGCAATTGCTGAGGACTACAGGTACATGAACAGCTAAACCAGTCATCAATATCAATTAAGCAATAAAGTTACCATACAAAATTACATGTACACTTGCTGTCAATTTTATTAAGAACACATGCACAACTGCTCATTTATGAAATGATTGCATTATGGGGCAGCAGAATAGTGTTACAATTTATGTAGATGCAAGGCTTTTTTTTTCCAGTCACCCACTTTCTATTGTTGGTAAGGTTGTGCCCTTTTTCCACCCATTTAATGTGGACATTAACTGAAACTTTTTACTGTATCTGCATAATTAGATTAATTGTGCTGCTGTAACATGATTAGCTGATTGGATGTATACATGAATGTGCAGGTGTACAGGTGATCTTAATGAATTAAGCTATGAGTTTAAAATGTCTATAAAGCTTGCAGGTAATTAGAATTTTTTGTCATCTGTGCTGGTATTTGGCTGACATAAGAAATGTAATGTGATGTGTGTCTGGTAGAAAGCGGGCTCCATACATAGCGTATTTGACACGGTGCCGGCAGGGGCTGCAGACTTCTCAGGCTCATCTAGAGAAGCTATTGCAGAGAGTACTTAGAGATAAAGAAGTGGCCAATCGCTATTTTACTACTGTCTGTGTCCGACTGCTTCTAGAACATATGGAGTCCAAGATGCAAGACTTTATTAAAGGTGTGTATGTATATGTGCATGTGTCTTTCTTTCCAGTTATTCTCTTATCAAATTTAATGGCAGAAAATATGCATTTCCCCACCCGTATTTGCAATAGTTCATTACTATCGTTCTGTTTTTGTGCCACAGCATTTCAGGGTTTCACAGCAGCTGATGATAAAACTGCAGCAGTAGAGGATTTCCTGCGCTACCTCTATGGTGCAATGGCACATGATGCTATCTGGCAGTATGCCAGTGAGGAACAGCTACAGGATGCCCAGATGGCTATTGAGCGCAGTGTCATGAACCGCATCTTTAAACTAGCTTTTTACCCAAACCAGGATGGAGACATTCTTCGAGACCAGTGAGAGAACACTACAGTTATCTCTCAATCAAGAGAGATCATTTAAAGAGTGATTAGAGATTATTTCATCTCTTGTTTGTATGACATTTCTTATTTCCAGGGTTCTGCAAGAGCATATTAATCGCCTGTCCAAAGTGGTGACTGCCAACCACAAGGCTCTCCAAATCCCAGAGGTAACTGATATTTGCTCCAAGAAACCATCATTTAAAATCAATATTGTTTTACTGATATATTGTGTAATTGTAATTTTAAAAAAGTCAATAATGCTGATCATCCAAAATGTTAATAGAGTGATTAGTATAGTAAATTGTGGATTTGATGATTTGTTTAATAATATAATCGAAATACTTGAAAAATATATTAGATACCAAAAATCTTTTGCATCAATTACTTCAACTAATACTACTACAGAGCTCTGCTTATCTAGTCTATGTTACATAAAGGTTAATCAATATGTATTGCAGTTAATGAACTTTTATCAGGTGTTCTGTCACACAAGGAGACTATTTGCAATTTTCTTAATTTCCCCAAAAATTGCATCAGATTTTTGACTATATGCACAGTACAGTGAATTTTTCTTTAAACATTATTATTGCACATTATTACTGGAGACATCCAAACTATGAAAGATGTTTTCTATTGTTTTATATTTTAGATTGTCTAAAGCAGCTCCGTTTAGCTTTGATGACAGCTTGGCAAACACAGGGCAGTCTCTCATCAGATTCACAAGGTAGTCACCTGGAATGGTTTTCAGTTCACAGGAGACCAGTCAGACCTTCATGGTCGAGTTGAAGCAAAGAAACCATTATATATTAAGAACAGCAAGTTGCTTGGGCCAAGAAACACATGGAATGGACATTTTGGACGCCTTTGGTCTGATGAGTTCAAATTTGAGATTTTTGCTTCTAACTCCCGTGTCAGTTTCTGAATGTGTGGTTCCCATGGTGAAGCATGTGAAGGTGAAGCAAATTTAGGGAACACTGCATTTTGCAGTAGCATGCCATGCCACCTGTTTCTCCACTTAATGGGACTATCATTTGTTTTCCAACAGGACAATTACCTCAAACACACCTTTGGTTAATGTAAAGCTAGTTCACGAAGGAGTGGAACCATTCCAGGTGACTATCACATGAGTCTGACTGAGAAAATGCAAAAACAACAATGTCAAAGCAAAACGTGGCTACTTTGGAGCATTAAAATATAAAACATTCTGGGCTATTGTATCACAGTTTTTTTTACTACATAATTCCATGTGTTCTTTCATGGTTTGAATATCTTCAACATTAATGTACAATGTTGAAAATAAAAAAGAAAAGCTATGTCCAAGCTTTCAACTGGGTGTGTGTGTGTGTGTGTGTGTGTGTGTGTGTGTGTGTGTGTGTGTGTGTGTGTGTGTGTGTGTGTGTGTGTGTGTGTGTGTGTGTGTGTGTGTGTGTGTGTGTATGCACACACAGTATCTCTCAGTATTACACCCCTTACATTTTAGCAACCATTTTATGTTCTCAAGGGTCCATAACAGTGCAGATTTACTGTCCTCTAAAAAAAAACAATTAAACATACAGCCATTACTGTCAAAATAACTGTTAACAAAAGTGAATACACCCTAAGTGAACATGTCAAAACTGTGTCCTGCCAATATTTTGTGTAAGCACCATTGTTATCTAGCACTGCCTTAATCCTCCTGGGCATGGAATTTACCAGAGCTGAGCAGGTTGTTGCAGGGATCCTCTTCCACTCCTCAATAATGACATCAGGGAGCTGCTGGATGTTAGACACATGGTGCTTCTCCACCTTCCTATTAAGGAACACCTTCCACAGGTGCTTGATATGGTTCAGGTCTGAAGACATACTTGGCCACTCCCTTACCTTCAGCTTCCTCAGCAAGGAAGTTGTCACCTTGACGGTGTGTTTGGGGTCGTTATTGTGTTGGAAAACTGCCGTTTGGACCAGTTTCTGAAGGAAGGGCATCATGTTCTGAACATGATGAATAGGACATGTGGCTTAGCATGTATAAACAACATACAACTGCTATCACATAGGGTGTACTCACATTTGTTGCCATCTATTTAAACAGTAATATCTGTATTTTATTTTATTTTTATTTATTTATTTTTTTCAGAGGAGAGTACTGCTATAGTACTGATATACAAGCTGGACATTGACTACTGTAAAGTATTTCCAAGTTTCATTTCTATAGTATTGTCCCTTGAGAAAAAATATATATTCATTCACACACACACACACCCCATTTCCCAAAAGTGAGTATACCCCTCACATTTCAGCAACCATTTTTGTGTGTGTGTGTGTGTGTGTGTGTGTGTGTGTGTGTGTGTGTGTGTGTGTGTGTGTGTGTGTGTGTACAGTACAGACCAAAAGTTTGGACACCTTCTCATTCAAAGAGTTTTCTTTATTTTCATGACTATGAAAATTGTAGATTCACACTGAAGGCATCAAAACTATGAATTAACACGTGGAATTATATACATAACAAAAAAGTGTGAAACAACTGATATTAGGAAACAACATATTCTAGGTTCTTCAAAGTAGCCACCTTTTGCTTTGATTACTGCTTTGCACACTCTTGGCATTCTCTTGATGAGCTTCAAGAGGTAGTCACCTGAAATGGTTTTCACTTCACAGGTGTGCCCTGTCAGGTTTAATAAGTTTAATTTCTTGCCTTATAAATGGGGTTGGGACCATCAGTTGTGTTGTGCAGAAGTCAGGTGGATACACAGCTGATAGTCCTACTGAATAGACTGTTAAAATTTGTATTATGGCAAGAAAAAAGCAGCTAAGTACAGAAAAACGAGTGGCCATCATTACTTTAAGAAATGAAGGTCAGTCAGTCCGAAAAATTGGGAAAACTTTGAAAGTGTCCCCAAGTGCAGTCACAAAAACCATCAGGCGCTACAAAGAAACTGGCTCACATGCGGACCGCCCCAGGAAAGGAAGACCAAGAGTCACGTCTGCTGCGGAGGAGAAGTTCATCCAAGTCACCAGCCTCAGAAATCGCAGGTTAACAGCAGCTCAGATTAGAGACCAGGTCAATGGCACACAGAGTTCTAGCAGCAGACACATCTCTACAACAACTGTTAAGAGGAGACTGTGTGACTCAGGCCTTCATGGTAGAATATCTGCTAGGAAACCACTGCTAAAGAAAGGCAACAATCAGAAGAGACTTGTTTGGGCTAAAGAACACAAGGAATGGACATTAGACCAGTGGAAATCTTTGCTTTGGTCTGATGAGTCCAAATTTGAGATCTTTGGTTCCAACCACCGTGTCTTTGTGCAACACAGAAAAGGTGAACGGATGGACTCTACATGCCTGGTTCCCACCGTAAAGCATGGAGGTGGGGGTGCTTTGCTGGTGACACTGTTCGGGATTTATTCAAAATTGAAGGCATACTGAACCAGGTTGGCTACCACAGCATCTTGCAGCGTCATGCTATAATAATAATAATAATAATAATTCGTTACATTTATATAGCGCTTTTCTGCAGCACTCAAAGCGCTTTACATATGAAAGGGGGGATTCTCCTCAACCACCACCAATGTGCAGCATCCACCTGGATGATGCGACGGCAGCCATATTGCGCCAGAACGCCCACCACACACCAGCATATTAGTGGAGAGGAGATAGAGTGATATAGCCAATTAATATGAGGGGATGATTAGTAGGCCAGCGGGCAAGTTTTGGCCAGTATGCGGGCACACCTACTGCTTTCGAAAGACATTCTGGGATTTTTTAATGACCACAGAGAGTCAGGACCTCGGTTTAACGTCTCATCCGAAGGACGGTGCTTTTTTTTTACAGTATAGTGTCCCCGTCACTATACTGGGGTGTTAGGACCCACACAGACCACAGGGTGAGCACCCCCTGCTGGTCTCACTAACACCTCTACCAGCAGCAACCTGGTTTTTCCCAGGTGGTCTCCCATCCAAGTACTGGCCAGGCTCAACCCTGCTTAGCTTCAGTGGGCAAGCTGTCTTGGGCTACAGGGTGATATGGCTGCTATTCCCTCCGGTTTGCGTTTAGTTGGACCATCATTTATTTTTCAACAGGACAATAACCCCAAACACACCTCCAGGCTGTGTAAGGGCTATTTGACCAAGAAGGAGAGTGATGGGGTGCTGTGCCAGATGACCTGGCCTCCACAGACCTGAACCCAATCGAGATGGTTTGGGGTGAGCTGGACCACAGAGTGAAGGCAAAAGGGCCAACAAGTGCTAAGCATCTCTGGGAACTCCTTCAAGACTGTTGGAAGACCATTTCAGGTGACTACCTCTTGAAGCTCATCAAGAGAATGCCAAGAGTGTGCAAAGCAGTAATCAAAGCAAAAGGTGGCTACTTTGAAGAACCTAGAATATGATATTTTTCAGTTGTTTCACACTTTTTTGTTATGTATATAATTCCATATATAATTCCACATGTGTTAATTCATAGTTTTGATGCCTTCAGTGTGAATCTACAATTTTCATAGTCATGAAAATAAAGAAAACTCTTTGAATGAGAAGGTGTGTCCAAACTTTTGGTCTGTGCTGTATATATAAAATTTGAATTATGATTTAGCTAACGAAGTGGCAATAAGAGATGAGTGTCAAAAACATGGGAGAAGTGCCATTCCTTTAGAAGTACCTAAAACCTCGGAAAGAGAGTTATGGCTGTAATAGTTTACCAAATAATTTCTAAAGAGTTTGCCCTCCTTCGGTCAACTGTGGGCAAATTACATACAAATGGAGAAAACTTGTTGTCAGTGTTACTCTCATCCAGCAAAAATCACTTAATGGTTGCTGTGGATATTACAGGTAGTCGTCGACTTACGACCACGATTGGGACTGACAGACTGATCGTAACACGATTTGGTCGTAAGTAGAGTAGGCTATATGTACAGTACTGTGAAATTATGCTTGAAGCTGGTACGCACTGTCGTACGCCGCGGCTAGCGATTGTGGTCGTAAAGTCGAATGGTTGTAAGTTGCATAGGTCGCAAGTCGACGACTACCTGTATTACATAAAGGCACAGAATCCTTGGGTAGTATCTAAGGGCCACAGTGGTATTGGATGGTTTTACATTTTCATGAATCCACCATCAGGCAAAATCACTGAAAATGCATTGTGCTAGGAGAAAGCCACTGCTCTTCAAAAAGAATGCTGCTGCTTGTGTGCAGTTTGCTCAAGATTATGTGGATAAACCAAAAACTTATCTGTTGAATGTTCAGTTAACAAGTGAAAAAAAAAATTTAGTTTAGAAATTTTTGTTTTAAATGAATAGGATTATGTTTGGCAAAAAACAAACATTGGAGTCCAATTCAAAACCTAATCCCAGCCATGCATTGGGTAGCAATATCATGGTTTGGAATTCTTGGTTTACCAGACTTGTTTTGGCCAGACTGAGAGCTAAAGCCTAACCATAAGTGGGTCATGCAGCAAGACATGACCCTAAGCTAATTTTCTTACAGTCCTTTAATAAACAAAATTCAAATATTACTTTTGTTTCTGAGGCCAACAGCATATTGTAATGTGAAGAGTTTCAATGTATGCATTGTGTGCACTTATAGGTCTATCTGAAAGAGGCTCCATGGCCTTCTGCACAGGCAGAAATCAGGACGATTAGTGCGTACAAGACACCAAGGGACAAAGTGCAGTGCATCCTGCGAATGTGTTCAACAATTATGAATCTCCTAAGCTTGGCCAATGAGGATGCTGTGCCTGGAGCTGATGATTTTGTCCCTGTGCTTGTGTTTGTCCTTATAAAGGTGGGTTTAAAATATTGCAAAATTTGTACATGCATGGAAAAAAAGATCCTGCTTGATGTACAGATATTTTAAGATAGATTATCTTAACTTTAAAAATATATATTTTTAAAAGATGTTTCAACTTTTTAGGCATAAATAGAGCTGAGCTATAAATTAGTGTCCAATATTTTGGTAACTTATTGAGTAAGTGTGGGGTTTGTGTGTGTTAATACATGGTAATACATGTCTATTTCTTTTTCACAATTTCTCTTCAGGCAAACCCACCCTGCCTTCTGTCCACCATTCAGTACATCTGTAATTTCTATGCCAGTCAGCTGAGTGGAGAGGAGTGCTACTGGTGGATGCAGTTTACAGCCGCTGTTGAATTTATTAAAACTATTGATGAGCGCAAGTGAACCAGAACAGCCACCTGTATAGGCAACTATTGAAGAAGCTTGAGAAAAAAATTTGAATTCACAACCAACTACACTATCTTTCACAAAAGCCACAAATCATGGCACTGTTAACTAGCTTATTTAGATGTATTTAGAGCCACAGAGGCATTGAATGTTTAAAAAAAAAAGAAAGAAAAGTGCAAATTTATTAAAAAAAATAAAAGTAAACTATGTAAAATTGTGAGGTGTTGAAGCTAGATTTAACTGTAGATGAGAGTGCACCATATATTGACCTTAAACTCATTTGGACTACACTCCTTTATTCTGAGTGAGGTGGTGGGAAGCATTTTTTTTTTTAAGGTTAATAATGACATTGGGTATTAAAGTATCTGAAAGAAAGAAGGGACCAGGTTATATATATTTTTTTGTTTGTTTGTTTTTGATTGTGTACTTATTAGTGGTGGCAAGCTTCAGAGAAACCATGCATTCTTATACATTTTGCAACCATTTATCATTTCAAGTCCTCTAGCTTGATGCAGACAGATGAACATCAGTAGAATATTTTCCTGTTGCATTTTTTGTGATTGTTATTTGAATCACAGGTTTTAAAAAGGCATTGGTTAAATTTGTGTATGCTGTTTTTCATGTTCATTTCTCATTTCCTCAACATGTAAGGGCATGCATATTTATATAACTAAAATTATATTTATTCTTTGTTTTATATGTAATGTTATTTTCCAAAATCAACCATTAGATGAAAATAAGAGAAATTTAGATATATTTCTCAAATTATATGATAAATATTAAGAACTGACAAAACAGGGTTTCCTTGCAAACGAGTTGTGCTGTGTATAAACCTATATTTGCTTAGCAACTTTCTGGTTTAATTTTCTTTTAATTTAAAATTATTTTTAGTAATTTAGTTTTTGCTTTGGTGTATGTTCAGCCACTTATTAGAGTTCTGTGATGATTAAAAAACAACTAAAATGGTGCCTGTAAAGCTTATTATTGTAGAAATAAAAACGTAATACTTTATTACCTACAATCCACAATTGGCTTAGAAATGAGAAAAATATTTCTTCAAAAATACAATGAAATGGGCCCATTCACAGAACTCCAAAAGTCACATTTTTCTTTAAGACAGAACTAAAATAAACTGTAGTACCTTCTATTATATTTGTCATTTTTAGCCTCCCATTTAGCTAATAATGTGTGGATTACTAAATTCCACCTACCAAAGACCTTCATTTACAGCATGAATGGTCATTAAAAAAATGTTAATGGTTGTTTTTTTTTCTTTCCCCTCACAATACTGTGGTTCCATATATCTAATCATTTTTCTTGAAAATGTAGTTTCTTTATTATGCATTTTGTTGGCATGGTTTGCTATGGGTTAATAATGAGAATAATGGTTGTAGTGTTAAAAGAATTTTCATTGTATTGTAAAATTATGCATTATATCTAACCAGTTTGACTTGGAACCATACTACATTTTTATGTAAAAGCTCAAGAATCTTTGACCAATCTTTGTCCACCACTCTTTGTAAAGAGTATGCTCAATATTTTGATCAGAAATAGTATGATTGATGTGCACACATGGGAGAAAACTGCCTGTGATTTAATATACACTTGTATATAATTCTTAAACAATTATTAAACTTTTTTTGTTTGTAATTGCACAAGAATAACTGTTCTTGCTGTTTTGCAGCATTATGCAGCAAAAAAATGAAACCAATGAATATATCAAATTTAATGTTACACAATTATGAATTACTTAAAATGTCTCAGATTGCAGTGTCAGAGTTTTGAAATGGTTTTCTTTGTGTGACTGTGTTACAGTGGCTAATTGTGTAGAGACCAGATCTTGCTATGGTGCATATAACAACAAATAGACCATAGATTTAAAATAATTGTACAAGATTATATTATTAATTTGTATTTTAAATTTATTATTTAAGCTTCCATTTACAATTCAGTACATGCAGCACACCAAATTTCACCTTAAATATCACCTTTAAAATTGGATTTACCTCTATAGATGAGCACACCCCAACATATAAAGACATCCTCAGAACCTTGTACAGAACATTTCTGTCAGGTTTTGTTTCCAATAATTTGGCATACACCATGTAATAATGAGAAGAAAGAAGTTAATGTGTTCAAATTATGATTCTTGTAATATGGGCCAAAGCCTTAACATCAGGCTGACTGGGCCTCTCTTTCACTTTCCTGGCCCCAGGTTGGTACCTGTTAACCAGGATTCACACCTATAGAACTTCAGAGAATTTAAAGAAGGTCAAATGTGAGAAGCAGAGGAATTCCCTGTATTGAAATTGAACATTTCCTGGTTTTCTAAAACCACTTCAATTTGTACTGTGTGAGTGACACAGAGCAGTGTGATGGCCTGCTCATTATTCAGTTTTATATATAAAAACAGAAAAGCCAATTTAAACTCTTTTTAAAAAAAAAGGGGGAGTAAGAAAAATGGGAAACATAAATAAATAAATGAAGGAAAACCAAATATTTTGTTGACTATGTCTGTTGGTTTTATTTTATACTGCAGCAGTTGACTGTTTATCAGCATACAAATACTTTGTTACTGTACTTAAGTAGATTTTTGTTTTGTATCAGTACTTCACTATTTATTTTTCAGACTTTTTACTTTTACATTTTTACACAAATATCCACTTTCTACTTCTTACATTTTCAATACAGGCTCGTTACTTTAGTTTTAATTTTTTATTTAGTGAACTGTCAATATTTTTTTTCACTGCGCGCCGATTTCAGCCCATCAACCGATTTCCTGTCATTGCGCGTCTTTTTCAATCCACTGGTGTATAAAGTCCTGCTCTCACTCACCACAGATGTAGACTAGTTTACGAAGCTAAAAATAAGTAGGGCAGAAGGCAACAAACAAGAAGTAAAGCTAATGTGGATGAGACACAGGGAGTCAGTGATTTAAACATGACTAAAAACAGATACATTGCTAATCACCTGATCATCATCATCATCATCATCTTTTCTCTGCTTGCGTTCCATATGTGGATGTTCAGCCTGGATACATTCATTAGGTAACAAAAATTTTCATTCGCTGCCACCAGGAAGGAGGAAAAAAGGAAGGCCAATGTGATTGATATATATATATATATATATATATATATATATATATATATATATATATATATATATATATAAATCCATAAATAAATATAAAAAATGCGAAATTAAAACCATCAGCACAACATACATTTATTCACGACGTCCTCTCTTTACTTAGATAATAAATAAACTGCACCGGAAAATATTTGTAATCTATATCAAGTCTCAAATCAAACGCCAAAATCCGCCATAATTCACACAATTAACCCTCTGGGTGGCGTTTTGTGTTTTTTTTTCTCCTCATAATGGCGACACGAACTTAAATTATTGTCTTTTTTGATCGTACAAATAAGAACAATACATATTTTAAATCTGTAATATATATATGTTCTTAATTGTATACACTTATAATAACAACAAAACGATGTGCTTTTGAAAAATAAAGTAAACGGACAGTGTGCCTCTCTGCCATGTCATCTCCCTTCACAAACACAAATAAAACAACCTGAATCTCAGCGATTATTTACCTCACAGACATAATAAATGACTCGAAATGTCTTTTTACAACCACGTTCACATCGAATAAAATATTCTCTGATTATGTAATCGGTATGATTTATAACAAAATCCTCTAAAACCATACCATAAATCGGTATTATTATTATAATAAAAGCTTCTTGACTTGACTTGAAGAGGTGCAGTTTCTCCGGTATCACTTCCTTAACTGTCCGAGTGGAAACATAGCAAAGGTTCCGTTTTGTTTCCTGATGATTTACGTAGTTTAACCCATAATTATTACTTTAAAACATTTACACAAATTGTTTTGTCTTCGTGCTCTATTTCTCCATGTCCATGTTGTTTAAAGTATTATAAACATTAAGTATTAATATATGGTACATTTAGAACAGATAGAAATGTGCAATTAAGTTGCGATTAAATATTTTAATTGATTGACAGCCCTAATATTAATATTATGTGAGGTCCAGTTACCAGTGTGACACTAAGACAGGTAGTAGTAATAACTACTTTTTACTTAAGTACATGTCAGAGCCCAAATTTCTTTCTTTTCACTTGAGAAAAACCTATAATCAATACTTCAACTTTTACCCAAGTATTTTAAAACATGAGTATCTGTACATCTACTTAAGTAAAGGATGTGTGTACTGTTGCCACCTCTGCCTTTTTCATGGAGGTGATACAACAGTGAGCACACAATGCAGGCCCCAGTAGAACAGGTCTTCACCCAGACCCTTCTGTGTGATTCAGAGATAGTAAATGTGATTTTCATTATGCAACAGCTTTTCCTATCATGGCTCCAGCCAAAACCTCCTCTTTCTGCTACAGGAGCTTAAATACCAAACTGCAATTGATGCATAGCTAAAATAAAAAATAAATAAATAAAAAATAAAAAAAAACAAGGTTATGAATTTTCGGCCCACATTCACCACAGAGGCTCTGAGACTTGCAGAGGCACAGGAAAATATTGTGGGCAGAGAACTTGGCACAGGAAAATGGGCCACATCTTACACTGCACCCCAAGCTACATCACTGTGGACCAGTTTGTGGTGCAAGTTTTAGTTTTTTGTTAAGGAGGTACCCCAGTTCCCACCACAGGAAAGCATATCAACAAAGTAAATGAATCCCCTCCTCCCACAAGTTGCTGCATCTAGAGGATCCACTTAGCTGAAAGCTGTAGTTGATACAGATCTTAAAGCAACCATCATTTCAGAGAGTCTGTAACAGCAAATCCCATCAGCCAGCATGCACTTCTTTGCCTTAATTTGGCAAGAGTTGCTAAAGTATTGATCTAGAGATTATGGCTGCAACAACTATTCGAAAAATTTTATAATAAATTCGTTGTCAATGAATGCCATTATCAATTAGTTGGTTTGCTCAAATTACGGGGTTGTGTGAGAAAATAGCGCACAATACAGGGTCAACCAGCAGCAGGAAAAAAGTGTGCGTCCCAAGTCATCCAAGGCATGGGAGCATTTTTTATTAAACCCAAAGAAAACTACGAGGGAGTTATGCAAAGCGGAGCTTCTGTGGTATGGAAGTACCACAGTGATGCACGAGCACGGGAAAAGAAAACACACTGGAGTCACAGTAAGCAAATGGGTTCGTATAATCCTCATCATAGGAAAATGGTAGAGTTTAATGAAGTGCTATTGTGTAAACTGTTTGCTAACTTCGGGACAGTCACACTGGATCTGTTCTGTCATGACTCGCAAGCATCAGGTTGCTCAATCAGATCTCGAAATCGTGATGGATTTAATTAAAACGGTGTGAACAAACACTAAATCCAGAAGCAGCAAATAACAGCAGCAGTAAATGATTACATTTTAATCACTGTTGTGATTTTCAGCGAATGATTATGCATTTGAATACCAAGTCAAATTTGTTTTTTTTCTTTATATCAAGCCTGTTGTTATTCAAAATAAATATTAGTTGCAGCCCTACTAGAGACCTTAGCTTTGTCATAGAGATCTTAGATGCTATTAAAGAATTGGGTGTAGGTGGAAAAACTGAGGAAAATGGCACCCATTGAGCCAACAACCACTGGAGAATATGTTACAGGCACAATAATGCCATGCCAAGCTGCATAATGGAGTATTTGGCTCTAGGTATAAAAGGAAATAAAGTACTCATTTTTGCTTCCCACACTGAGTTTTCAATTACTCACAAAGAAGTAAGGACATTTTGAGGTCATTTAATGAGATGAGGTTAGGAGCATAAATAAAAGTAAGGCACTTCAGATATACCACCTCAAATAAAACTGTGGGAAGAGGTGTTATCTATGGCTCTTTTAACAGTGGTTCCTTAAAGATAGGAGCTGGGACCAGATGTAAGTTTACAAAGTGCAGCACAATTTACCCCAGCTCCTTGTGGAAACCTCCACTTGCCATTACATTACCATTGTTGATGATTCATATCTCATGTACACAATTGCCAGGACTTAAAGAAAATTCAGTGTGAAATTGGGCATGTGGAAGTCTAGTGTCTGGTCTTCAATCTGGGTCATAGGCAGATACATTCCCAAATTGATATAGCGGTAGCAATTCTGGCTGCCAAAGACCAATAAAGTTGGTAAAGCATTTCCTAGGGCTGGCTAGTTTGTACTTTAACCCTTGAATATAATGAGCCTGCTGACTGAGGGAAGAAGGCAAAGTACAGCACCATTGGACATCAAGTGGGTAGTCCTGAACCTCAAATACTACCTGCTGGGGTACACTTTCACCCTCTGTTTCAGAGGCTTTGGCAGATTTCCAATTTTGGCCATTTCGGGGTAAGTCACTTGTAGGCCAGACAGCTCCCTAGCCTGAGGTGGTGGGGGTATGGTGGCAAGGAGGGCATGGTCATGAATCAGCTGTGGATGTAGAGGAGCCAGTGGACCAGCAGTAATCATATGCGTAATAATAGTTTAATTATTTGTGCCTTATTACAATTTGTGGCAAAGTACTTAGCCCTGTCTTTTTGTGCTTTCAGGATTAGCCATAAACAGACAGAGAGAGCAACACAGAGCTAAGCAGACTTGAACAGTGAGACTAAAATTAGGAAATAAAAAAAGCATATATTAATATTTTATTTGTCTCCTGAGTCTTCCTCCACACCTTCACATGCCAAAAATAAATTTAGCAATGAATACTATTTCACAAAAACATAAATCCTCCATTAAAAATCTAATTTTCTTAAACCTAATGGGTGGGTGATGTCATTACTCAAGTTTTGGGTGTTTTTTTTCTTCACTTTTTGAATAAAACATTTTCATCTAAAATTATTATGCTTTTATCTACAAGTTCAATTTGTGCTTTAAACCGTTGAGCTACACCCCCTTTTAAAAACCTATAAATATCTACTCATGTCGAGACAGATAGTTGGGTGGGGAGTATGCTGAAATATCAATATACACCAATTCTTTTTTTTCTTCAAGTAAATGAGTTGAAAACTGAAACACTAACACCCTCTCATGCTGAGGCAGGAAATAAAGGTGTGTTAATGTAATTTAGTTCTACATTACATGATATGAGTCGAGAACAAGGACAGCTCATGTACTTTACATGGCACTGTAGCAGCTCAATCCATAGTCTTTTGGCTAACAATAAATTAACAACAAATATTTTTGCTAGTCAAAAAACTTCATGATGTAGGCATGGTAATAATTTTAGTAGGTATCCGATATCGGTTATGCATCGGCTTGATTATTCTTTTATTTAATTATTGATGAGCAATTTATTTGTTAACTATAATTCAAAAATTTTTCTTCCCTATTTTTCACATTTTGTAGGCAATTTGCCCTGACATGCAAGAAAAATAATGCATAGAAAGAGTCCATTTACAAGAACATTTTGTAAAAGTTATTTTGATAAAGAAGTGTCTGGTAACACCCCCAGATAACAGTCCATGTTATGCCTCTACTTCCTAGACATCACTTAAATTATTTACATTATTAATACATACATTGAATTATAATTTTTTTTTTTATCTTGGAGCAGGATTTGATTAGACATTGTTTCACATGAGTGTTACAAGTTGAGTTCAGTTGATACATGAGCAATTAAGTGGAGAACACAACATACAGCAGGATATTGAGCAAAGTGTCACACAGCTGCATCACTCACATGCTTTGGCTCCTAACCAAACAAACCACCTGTCGAATATTTTATAGGTCTGCCTTGTGCCATTAAAAGCAGTGAACCATGGAGGCGTGAACTCCAAAAGACCTCAGATGGTGTGCTGGGCTCTGACATAAATACATCCTGTAAGATGTGAGGTGGGGTTTTCATGGACCAAACTTATTTTCCATCTGATTAAAATCTGGGTAAAATGGAAACCTTCTTTCTCAAACCATTCTTAAATATATTGATGTGTCAGGGAGCATTAGCCTCCTGAAATAGCCTCCTGTCATCGCCATTAGGGAACTGTAGGGATACTATGAAGGAGTGTACCTGGTCTACAGCAATATTTAAGTTAGTGGCATGTGTCAAAGTAACATTTACATGAGTGCCAAGTTTTTCACAGCAGAACATTGCTCAGAACAGCACACTGCCTGCCTTCTTCCCATCCTAGTGCAATCTCTTCCCAAATTAAGTGACATGCATACACCTGGCTGTTCACATTTTTCAAAGTCACCCGCTGCCCTGTAGTCCAGTTCTGATGCTCACATGTCCATTGTAAGTGCTTGGAGGTGGTGGTCAGGGGTAAGCATGGGCACCCTAAACGGTTTGCGGCTATGCACTTTGCGTTCTGACACCTTTATATTAAAGCCAAGATTAACTTTTTTAGCAAGTTGTGCTACAGTAGATCTTCTGTGAGATCAAAACAGACAATTAAGCCTTTCACTCCCCACTTGCATGAATGAGCATCTTTCAAAAAGCAGTGCCCATTCAACAAGACATGCAGAGCCTAAAATTATGTTGTTTAAATAAACAAAATGAATAAAACAAAAAGTGTTTTAGCTGTATTTTGAGGTGTTTTTATTGTATTTATATTAATAAAATCATAAAATCAGTTGATAAGTTCTGCCTAACAATTTGTATATTGAGACACTTAAAACCTTCATGCTAAGATTCATGAATACGACTTTTTGTAATGCCACATGAATTAAAGATGAACGAATTATTGAATAAAGATTTATAACGCAGATTTTAGTTTTGAATGACTTTTACAGATGAGAACTTCAAAAGCTCAGAGAAACATCAGAGATGAAAGCAAAGGTTTTGGATGCAGAAAAAATTCTCAACCCATTTATTACCTCAATTCCAAAAAATAGGATGCTGTGCAGAATGTAATGATTTGAAAATCTCGTTACCCCACAGTTTATTCACAATAGAACATAAAAACATGAGGAAATGTACCATTTTAAGGAAAAAGATCATTTCGAATTTGATGGCTGAAACGTCTTTATAAAAGTTGGGACAGGGCAACAAAAGTCTGCCAAATGACTAAAAAGTAACAGCTGGAGAAACATTTTCCAACTAATTAGGTTAATTGGCAACAGGTCAGTAACATGACTGGGCATAAAAAGTCAATCTTTTAGAAATGGGCCCCTAAGGCAGCACTGCATTAAACACAGGCATGATTTTGTAATGAAAATAAGTGCATGGGCTTCAGAACACCTCCAAAAATCAATGTATGTGAACACAGTCTTCAGTGTAATTCACACACGCTGGTTAAAGCTATATGCGAACATGATCCAAAAACTCTGGGCCACAGCTCTTTTAAAATTAACTGAGGCAAAGTGGCAAACTGTTCTGTGGCCAAATTAATTGAAATTTAAACATCTTTTTGGAAACATGAATACCACTTAATCCAGACTGAAGAAGAGACTGGACCATCTGGCACTCGCTGATGATGGGGTGCATAAGGGCCTATGTAAGAGGCAGATTCCACATCTGGAAAGGCACCATCAATGCTGAAAGGTATGTAGAGGTTTTAGAGCAACATTTGCTTTAATCCTGGAAATATTTTAGCAAGATTATGCTAAAATATACACTGCATCTATTACAACAGCATGGCTTTAGAGTTGAGAAGTCCAGGTGCTGAACTGACCTGCCTGCAATACAGACCATTTGAAAACATTTGGCACATGAAACACTATGATAATGAAAACGCAGTACTGTTAAGTGGCTAGAATCCTGTATCAGACATAAATAAGACATTATTTTCTGGACAGTTACCAGATTTATAATGGATTCTACACAGTGGGAAAACATGGCCTGATTAACACTTTTTTGACACATGTGGCCATAGTATTTTTTAATTCCTTTTTAATTTATATAAATTCAAATAAAGTACTTTTTTCAGTTTAAACATTGTTTTTCAAATTTCAAATAAAAGGGGTTTATTAGATTAGCAAATTATTGAATTAAGTTTTTATTTGCATTTTACAAATTTGCACATTTTAAATAAAGCCATGGTGTATTTAGATCATATCCAGTAGATGATAGCATTATGCAAAAATACCCCAAAGCTGGGACCCTAGTCAACTACATTCACAAACTCATTTGGGAATTGAGGAGAAATTGAAAGTTACCAAACCTGCATTTTTTAGGTTACATGAAATCTGAAATCCTGGAGGAAACCCACACAAGCATGTTAACATGTTAATTCTTATATTAATACATTTTTACATTAACAAAATACAATAAAACACAATAAACAATAAAACACAAATTAACCCTGACATATCTTTTTTAATTTTTGTAATTGTTTGTGTAATATATATATATATATATATATATATATATATATATATATATATATATATATATATACATACATACATACATACATACATACATACATACACTGACCAGGCATCATAACTTAAAAAATAAAAATGCCTAAAATTATGTTGGTCCCCTTTCGCTGCCAAAACAGTCCTGACACATGGAGCATTAAGAGCATTTACTTCTTCAGCAATTTAATCTAAAGGAGCTCATATGTTGGATTGGACCATTGGACCACATGGGCCAGCCTTCGCTCCCCATGTGCATGAGTGAGCCTTGGCTGCCTATTATCCACAGGTTCACCACTGTTTCTTCCTTGAACAACTTTTGTTAGATACTGACTACTGCAGATCGGGAACAGCCCACAAGAGCTGCAGTTTTGGAGATGCTCTGACCCAGTCATCTAAACCTCACAATTTGGCACTTGTCAAACTTACTCAAATCCTTACGCTTGCCCATTTTTCCTGCGTCTAACATCAACTTTGAGTACAAAATGTTCAATTGCTGCCTAATATATCCCACCATGATGAATATACCATGTCCTGATGTAGAGATAATCAGTGTTATTCACACACCGTCATAATGTTATAATGTCAATGTTATGCCTGGTCGGTGTATAAAAATATATATAAACAACAGAATCTTAGCAAACTATTAAATTTAATAGTATTATTTATTATCAGTGCAATCAAGGACTACAAAAACAATTGAAAAAAATGGATTATAAACAAACAAATACACCGATATCATGTATTTCCAGACATAATGTAATAACATATAGTGATCAGATTCTCCAAAGAAAATCACATATAGAGACCTGAATCTTTAATTGTGTTGTTTAATTCTGTGTCAGTATCCCATCACTTTGTTATTTAACTGCATGCGTTTTAGTTTTTCCAGCTGCAGTGATATTGTGGTTTATGCAAAAGCCTCACAAGTCCATTATGCATTTGGAAAACCTTTTTCTCTCCAGTTTTATTTTCCTGACCACATGCTGGTAGGGGCTGTAGGTGGGCTCACAGAATCTTTGCGAGCTCGCTTAGGGCTCCGTCCATAACCAGGCGAGTGGATAGAGGTAGGATTACTGGGTACACATGAAGATGATGTTGACTGTAAGGAATATGATTTGCAAGCAGAAGAGGATGCTTTAAGCTGTAGCCACTTTTCTCCAAGGGCTTTAGCAAAATGGTCATCCACAGATACGCTGATGGAGATTTGCTTAGAGGAACCTTTTTGATAGTTCACCCCAAGACTCCTCTGGAAATGTTCCTCAACATTATCATAACTGTGCTCCATTATAACTACAAAATGAGAATCAACACACAATGAGATTTAATATTAATAATAATTAAAATATCACATAAATAATATGGTTAAAGGTTTGTGGATATCTGACCATCACATCCATATGCGCTTATTGAACATAACATTCTTTTTTAACCCTTTGCTGTTACAGTAACATATACTTTTCTGGGATGGCGTTCCAACTCATCATAAAAGGTTTTAAATTGGATTCTATATATTCACTGGCTCTGTGCTCTTCCACAGCAACCTTGGCAACCTATGTTTGCCTGTTGTTCCAGTGAAAGGAAAAATAATCCTACACTATACAGATATATATAATCGTGTATTCAGTGTGGCAACAGTTAGCCAATATTTGATTGTGATGGTCATGTGTCCATAAACTTTTGGCCACGATATTAAACAATTTGTAACATTCAATTTTGATGGTGAATGCATTTTATTTGCTAAAATGGATATGAATTAATGAATAGAACTGTTTTATATAACATACCTGTGGAGTGCTTGCAACAGTCTACAGGCACACTGGCTGACCTTGTTGATGAGACACATGTGATCACTGAGGGACGAACCTGCAAGTTACAATGTTTAAATACTTTAATAGTAGTATTTGCTCTATAATGATAAAAGTACATTTAAAAAAATCCTCTAGCAGATTGTTTGGGGCATATTCTTTCAAGAAGAAAAACTAGTTAAAGCTTTTAGTGTTTCATTCATTCATAATGCCACCAACAGATCAAAAACAGCAGTGGTCTGTTGAGACTTGTTGACAACATTCCTCCACCCATTGCTTACATTTCATCCTGAATCAGGCTGGATTACATATCTTGAACAAGCAAAGACCTGTCTGAGCCCCCATAAGCTGTCCTGCTTGATACCTATCTTTCATTCTCCTGCATCTCATTGGGGATAAGTTAACTTAAGCTGCTTTTGGGGATATCCTTAGACTTGGAAATGTATATGATGTGTTTACTTAATGCAATGTTAATGCTTATGTAAAATTAGTCTTCTTGGATTACAGCGAAAGTAAAAGAAAAAATGTTTTCCTCCAGTTTTATTGAAATAAATTTTTTACAATACAATTTAGCAGTGTTTTGAAATGTTTAAAAAAATACTTTGCTGCATGTAAGGTTAATTGCTTACTTTGATACGAATCCTTAATTGTCATATCCATAGTACAATTATCAAATGCCTAAAACACATGATTTTGCTGTGTTATACAATTGGGGGGAAAAAACGTTTAAAAAAAAATTTAATAAAAAAAACATTTTGGTCTGCTTGCGAGTCTGTGAGTCATTATTATGTTGACAAAATGCTCTTATGTTAGTTGGCAATGAACATATACTTGCACTCTGTGGTTAAAATGATATGACTTTTTTTTACCTGTATGTGTTGGACTGCAGTTTTTTTGTTTTTATCTTCTGTCTCTTCTGTCTTCTGGTGTATTTTCTTAATAAGGGCAAGTGGCTCATCCATAACTGCACTGGAGATGAGGTGTGTCGGACTTGCAGTGGGGCTCCATGTGGATGTAGGACTCTCAGGCACGCTGAAACGTGATGTCCGGTCAGCAGTGACCAGGCTCTTGCTGAGGGCCCTCTCTCTTCTAAAACCAAATCATTAATATTTGTCACTATGAGAGTCTTTGGCTTATCTGTGAATAGCTACTATAAGAACAGTAGATGTCTGGTATTGTACCTCTCCTCAAGTGTCCGTCCTTGTTCTGAACTATGATTATGTTTGAATGGGTGAGCAGCAGTCACTCTAATTCTGTCACTGGTTATGTGACGAAAGCGATCCTCACTCCTCAGGTGTGGCTGACCTATGATATAACAGAAGTACAGCTTCTATTACACATATATTTTTATCAATGTATGGAAAACAAAAGAAAATTTACTTCTGTTACAATTTATGTTTGTAATCTATTTATTTATTTAAAGCTGTTGTGGGAAAATGTCCAAGGTAAAAAAAAATCTGTACAAATAAAATTTTATTACATTTCAATTCAACCAGTATAATTCAGTTTCTGCAATTCATCATAACCAATATAACCTAATTGTGGGAAAAAATGTTGTGCCATCATAATAATGTGAATTACGTTAAGCTGTAAAACTAGATATACTGGATCTATGAGTACTACTCTGGAACCAGATCTGACTCACTACTAACGGTAAGTGTGATACAAATGCAAAATGCACTATGTGAGTCAAAAAAACAATCATAACTATCTCGAAACAAACATAACCCTAGAGATGCTCTTGTTGGCAAGAGACAGGAGAATTGTGAGATAAGACTACGTAGCCATAGAGTGCTACTTCGGTCCTCCCTGTTCAATCAGTATGATGATAATGACAAGACAGACTGCTGAAAACAAAGGCTGTAATTTGGTTTTTACTGTGTGTTAATATGGTATTATTTCTAACTGGTGATAATTTAATGATGAAAACTGGGTTAACTGGTTAACTAGATTTTTAAAAGTAAACCTCTAGGTAAACCTTACAAAAAAATATTTTTACTAGATTTAAAAAGACACCAATTTGGAATATAAATTAATAATAGAGGTTACTTACAGAAATTATAATTTAAAAAATATCAAACACTCTAAATGCCCTTGAGAGTGTTTGAGTGGAAATCATAGCAAATCTTAGCAACTATGTCATGGAGTGTTACAGACTGCCAAATCCGTTAGAGGACAGGGTAGTGGGTGAAAACCACACCTTCCAACTCAGTGGTTTTCTAGTGCCTGAGGGAGGATTATTTTTCTTGAATGCTTACAAAAAAAAAACCTTCCAAAGGTCACTACTATCTGCCCATTAACACAATTAACATCTGTCATATACATATATTATCTTAACAGTCTGAGATAAAGTTACATCGAAAAATAAAACATAAGTATCTTTCTGAACAAACCAATCTGTAGAGTTCAATATTATAACTCAGTTGTCATGAATTCATTCAATTATAAAAAAATAAATAATATGAAAATTCCTGCTGATAAATCTCCACATTTTCCTAGTCATTTTAGTTTACATTGCAGTTGCATTGCAGTTTTGTCAAGGTCCCATTACAGATAATGAAGAAAGTTGTGTACTGAGAAAAACTAAAGAAATAATAAAGAAATAAAAACATTAGTAAACAAGTGAAAATGTTAAAAAGATCATGTCTGATAAAAATAATAATTACCCTCCAGTATGTAAACTTTGAAGCCACTGCTCATCCGGGTGATGTAGTGGAAATTTGTGACCGCCATGGCTTCAGATCCTTGTTTAAATCTGTTCAGGGTCCTTGGCAATGGCAGGCAAAGGAACTCCACCTGAGCTTGATAATTACTGACACCGTACAGACCAGTAAGGGTTAGGATCAATAAGGATCCTCGCTGCCCTCTGTATAAGGATTATGGCTTCTGCTCTGTGTTGTTTTCCAGAGTTTTCATTGGCTGTATTAAGTCCAACCCCTTTTCCTGCTCCTTACTTCTTTGTCTGCTTTTCTTTCCAAGATGCTAATTTCACAGGTTGCTTTAGGGAGGAGTCCTACATTTTAACTACATTTAATGTCACTTCTCTAACATCCCTAACTTTTTCCACATTGAAAAATCATACAGCTGTAAGCATGCAGAACAGGACTTAATTCAGTTTGTGAATTAAATATCTTTGTTTTGTTTTGAATTTTTAATATCCAGTTTATAAATACTGGAAGACATACTCATTAAAAACCTATGCTTTACCTTAGAAATGCAACACTATTTTCCTGGCTCCTACTGGAATTCACAAACAAGTCCTGTTCTGCCTTTATTTCCTTTTTAAGAGTCAGCAGCTGGTGACAACCCTTCCTCTGGGGCTAATCTAAAATCTTGCTTGACTGCATTTTTGTCTACCTGAACTGTAGTCATTTTGTCAACCTGCCTGAACACGCAGCACCTTGCAAGCTTCCCTGCTTTTAAAGCACTAGGCCTTACCTTTTGGTAAACAAAGACTGAATGCATCTGGTTACAAGAGTCCTCCTACTCCCATTCTCCCTCTACATCCCCTCACACCACACATATGCATTTACACGTGTGTGTGTGTGTGTGTGTGTGTGTGTGTGTGTGTGTGTGTGTGTGTATATATATATGTATGTGTGTTAAGAGCAACTTCATGTTTATATATATATATATATATATATATATATATATATATATATATATATATATATAAACATGAAGTTGCTCTTAACACACATACATAGCTTTACACACTGGCACAACTAGTAAATTATTTTATTTGTAGAATGAAATATATATATATATATATATATATATATATATATATATATATATATATATATATATATATATACAGTTGTGTTCAAAATTATTCAACCCCAATGCTGTAAATGGTTTTAGGAATTTAGTGTACATTTGTAATTGTATTCAGAATGAAATCCTACAAGGACTTCTTAAAGAACCATATGCAACTAAAATGACATCAATTAGTTTTGTAATACAGTAGTAAATGTTTCTTTTGTGAATTCTTCATTGACATAATTATTCAACCCCTTAAAGACTACCACTCTGAAGAACAGAGGTTCAATGAAGTGTTTTCAATCAGGTATTGAAAACACCTGTGGATATCAGGGAGCAGCAATAAAGCCTAATAAGCACCAATTAGGCAGCTTTAAAATGACTGTGATACTCAGCTCCTTCTAGACATTTACTGGTGTGGTTACAAACATGGTGAGGTCAAGAGAATGGTCCAGGAAGACAAGAGAACAGGTGATTACTCTTCACAGGAAGGGCAATGGCTATAAGAAGATTGCAAAGATGTTAAACATACCAAGAGACACCATAGGAAGCATCATTCGCAAATTCAAGGCAAAGGGCACTGTTGAAACGCTACCTGGTCGTGGCAGAAAGAAGATGCTGACTTCGACTGCTGTGCGCTACCTGAAGCGTAGAGTGGAGAAAAGTCCCCGTGTGACTGCTGAGGAACTGAGAAAAGATTTGTCAGATGTGGGTACTGAAGTTTCTGCTCAGACAATACGGCGCACCCTGCGTAATGAAGGCCTCCATGCCAGAACTCCCAGGCGCACCCCCTTGCTGTCCCCAAAGAATAAGAAGAGTCGACTGCAGTATGCCAAAAGTCATGTGGACAAACCACAGAAGTTTTGGGATAGTGTTCTGTGGACTGATGAAACAAAATTAGAACTGTTTGGGCCCATGGATCAACGCTATGTTTGGAGGAGGAAGAACAAGGCCTATGAAGAAAAGAACACCTTGCCTACTGTGAAGCATGGCGGGGGGTCAATCATGCTTTGGGGCTGTTTTGCTTCTGCAGGTACTGGGAAGCTTCAGCGTGTGCAAGGTACCATGAATTCTCTTCAGTACCAGGAGATATTGGATGACAATGTGATGCAGTCCGTCACAAACCTGAGGCTTGGAAGACGTTGGACCTTTCAACAGGACAATGATCCCAAGCATACCTCCAAGTCCACTAGAGCATGGTTGCAGATTAAAGGCTGGAACATTTTGAAGTGGCCATCGCAGTCACCAGACTTAAATCCGATTGAGAACCTCTGGTGGGACTTAAAGAAAGCAGTTGCAGTGCGCAAGCCTAAGAATGTGACTGAACTGGAGGCTTTTGCCCATGATAAATGGGCGAAGATACCCGTAGATCGCTGCAAGACACTTGTGTCAAGCTATGCTTCACGTTTAAAAGCTGTTATAACTGTAAAAGGATGTTGTACTAAGTACTAAGATTGAATGTCACTTGGGGGTTGAATAAAACTGATAATGATGTGAGCTCAGAAAAGACATTTGTGGTTATTTCATTATAAATGTTATGTTATATTTGTCTGACCTACACGTGCCTCTTTGATTTAATTGTAAGCAGGATGACTGAATGATCATAATCAATGTCAAACCGACCAAAACAATCAATTTCAGTGGGGGTTGAATAATTTTGAACACAACTGTGTATATATATATATATATATATATATATATATATATATATATATATATATATATAAAACATCCAAAAGCAACTGAAAAGCAGTTTTCATTGTTTTGCCCATCAATTAAGTAAAGTAAGTGGAGTTTTCCTTTGTTTGGTCTTAAACGTGTTAGCTGATGTTCCACATTTTAAATAAAAGTTGCAACCAAAATATAAAAAATCTGCAAATCTAATCAGAACACTTGTTGGCTATCTACAAGCCAAAATACATACATTTAAAGAACAGGCTAAACAAACTTTGTGGTCAAACATATTCGGACACTAGCCAATTACACCCATGTGTGGACCTTCTCTGAACTACACTGACCTGCTACATACATTGTCTGGAAGGTCTCTGTATGCTGAGCATTGAGGTTTCCCCTTATTTAAAACTAAGCGGTCTAGCTTAAGCCTGTTCCAGGATAATATTGTATTTTTGCACAAAGTGAGTTCTATGAAGACATGGCTTGCCTAGATTGGTGTGGAAGAATTTGCATGGCCTGCACACATGGCCCTGGCTACACTTTTGGAATGATTGAACACTGACTTTGCACCAGGTTTCAACATCAGTGCCTGACCTCAATAATGACTCCTAGCGAACATACCAGAAAAATCTCTTTGAGGAACATTTACATCTTAAATTTGGCCACATGATGGCAGCAAGCACTTATCCAAAACAATATTAATATTTAATTCAATGTCTATAGCGCTTTTAACATTGGACAGCTGCAATAATTAAATAGATTCAGAATGTATATTTTAGCACCATACATTAATCGCTATACATTTATCCCTATTAAGCAAGCCGGTGACAACAAAAAACTCCCTGAGGTTAAAGGGGCGTCTAAAGGGGTGGCACCGGCTGTCAATTTCACAGCTCAAACAAGAGAAGCGCGATTTCGCAGGCTGCAGACTACGTTTTTCTTTATTGTAAGTATTACATTATAATTATAGGCACACACACACACACACACACACACACACACACACACACACACACACACATACATATATATATATATATATGTATGTATGTATATATATATATATATATATATATATATATATATATATATATATATATATATATATATATATCAATATTCAAGTCTTTCTATTGAGGCTCATGTAAATAACATTACCAGAACAGCTTTCTTTTACCTTAGAAATATTGGTAAAAGTAGAAATATGATGTTGTCACATGATGCAGAAAAACAAATTCATGTTTTTGTTACATAAAGATTAGACTACTGTAACGCTTTACTGTCTGGGGGTTCATAAGTAATAGTCATAAGTAAGTGCATAAATAAGCTTCAGTTAGTCCAAAATGCAGCAGCAAGAGTCCTCACTAGATCAAGAATTAATTATCATATCATCCCTGTTTTAATCAATCTACACTGGCTCCCAAATAAATCTCACATTGATTATAAGATACTATACTGATGTATAAAGCACTTAATGGTCTTGCACCACAGTATCTAAGTGAACTTCTGTACCATTACGATCCCCCACCCCTACTTAGGTCATAAGGTGCAGGCTATTTGTTGGTATCTTAAATAATGAGATTATAGCAGGAGGCAGATCTTTCTCTTATTAAGCCCCACAGTTATGGAACAACCTTCCAATTAGTGTTTGGGACTTAGACACAGTCTCAGTGTTCAAGTTCAGGCTGAAAACACATTTATTTAGTCAAACCTTTTACCGGTAGGCTTTTCTTAGGGAAAGGAGCAGAGCTGGAAGGATCATAGATATAGATCCCTCCAGATCTATGATCAGGTCTTCACTGAACTGGGATATTTGGATGCTGTTAGCCCCAGACTCCCACTTGTTCACTTAGGTTTGTTGACTGTTTTGTGGTGGGCCGTCTCTTATCCCAGACCCCAACTGCACAGTGTCTTTAACTATTATACAACAATAAGAATACTTAATAGCTTTACTTGGATTTTTAGGATTTTTCCTGTCACCCCTCTTCTCTCTCTCTCGTTCTCTGTTCCCGCCCCTCTCCTTTCCTCGGGTCTGCCCACTTCATCCCGGCCTGTCTCTGGATGGTGTTCTATTCGACTGGTGCCCAATCTGTGCAGCAGGGGATGGTTTCACATTAACAACCTGGGGATCTATGAAATACGAAGTAACAAAGGAGCTTTGAGGGTGGATTTGGACTGTAATTAATGTCAAAATTTGATGCCACCCAAATGAAGATGGGTTCCCTTTTAAATCTGGTTGCTCTCTGGCACAGGTGGCAAAAGTACACACATCCATTACTTAAGTAGAATTACAGATACTCATGTTTTAAAATACTCTGGTAAAAGTACTGATTATACCTTTTTACCTAAGTGAAAGTAAAGAAGTCTTGGCTCTGACATGTACTTAAGTAAAAAGTAGTTATTACTTCTAACCGTTTTAGCTGTTAACTGGACCTCACATCATATTAATATTTGACGACAGACAGACAGACAGACAGACAGACAGACAGACAGACAGAACATTGTCATTGCATAGTACAGGTACACAGCAACAAAATGCAGTTTGGCATCTACCAGAAGTGCAAAAAGTAGCAATCCTGCAAATAGTGCAGATTAATATGTATCATATGTACAGTATGTGATATATTTGTAAGCATATGTACAGTAATTAAATATAAAGGCTATAACAGTGCAGAGATGTGTGGACATCATTAAGAGCCTTTGCTGTGTTTCCACACGGACAGCTAATGAGGTGATACCGGAGAAAGTGCACCTCTATAAGTCAAGAAGCTTTTATATATATATATATATATATATATATATATATATATATATATATATATATATATATATAAAATCATAGACATTTCACAGATTTGAATGATGTTTTGTTCAACTAAAAGACAGTAAAGACATCAATAAAGACAGTAATTTATGTTCGTGTCGCCATTATGAGGGAAAAACACACAAAACGCCACCCAGAGGATTAATTGTGTAAAACATGGCGGATTTGGTGTTTGATTTCAGACTTTGTGCAAAAATAAAACAAAAGTTTACTGATTAAAATTATTTTTCGGTGGAGTTTATTTATTGTAAACTCCACCAAACTGATATGGAGTAGATATTTATTGTATAACTAAGTAAATAAGACGTCGTGAATAAGTGTATGTTTTGCTGGAGGTTTTAATTTCGCCTCTTTTATATTTAGTTATTTATTTGTATTTATATTTTTTATAAAAATGGTAAAAACAGAAATGCGCGCTGAATAAATAGCGCGTTAATAAACTTATAGTGCCGTTTACAATAATTGTTATTTTGACAGCCAAATATATATATATATATATATATATATATATATATATATATATATATATATATATATATATATATATAAATACAAAACGAATTGAAAATGTTGTTACCTAATGAATGTATCCAGGCTGAAGATCCACATATAGAACACAAGCAGAGAAAAGATGATGATGATCATGAATGTGTCTGTTCTCAGTCATGTTTACATCACTCACTCCCTCTGTCTCATCCACATTAACCCCAAACTTCTTACTGCCTTCTGCCTGCTCATTCTTATCTTCGTAAAGAGTGAGAGTCAGGACTTTATACACCAGCGGATTGAAAAAGACGCGCAGTAACAGGAAATCGGTTGTTCGGCTGAAATCGGCGCGCAGTAAAAAGAAACATTTAATATTTCACCAAATCAGTAGATTAAAACTAAAGTAACGAGCCGGTTTTGAAAATGTAAGAAGTAAAAAGTACAGATATTTGTGTAAAAATTTAATGAGTAAAAGTAAAAAGTTGTCTGAAAAATAAATAGTGGAGTAAAGTACTGATACCAAAAAAATCTACTTAAGTACAGTAACGAAGTATTTGTACTCTGTTACTTCCCACCTCTGCTCTCTGGGTTAATTTCTCATGCCATATCAGGGAGTTTTCCTCGCCACAGTCACCACTGCCTTGCACATTATGGATTAACCTTTTTTTTTTTTTTTACAATTATAAGGAACAAGCTTATAGGTACTAAACTTATGCATTCTTTTATATAACTTTATAATCATTTTATCTCGGTTTAGTAGCTTTGAGAGAATGTCCATTGTTAAAAGTGCTATACAAATAAAAATGAATTGAATTGAATTGATTGCTTGAATGTGGGGGGGGAGGAGTTAGCATGAGCTGGCAAAACTGGAAGCAGGGCAAGATGAGTTGCTGACCTTGTAGCCAGGGGCAAGCTTGTGAATAGATCTTGGCCAACAGTCTGGAAGTAAGCTACCAAGAGCTCATTTTTGGTCAAATATTGCCTTGCAGATATGAAGGGACTCTTGTGAGTGTTGGTTGTCTCTGCTGGGTCCTTGGCTTGAATTTTCTGTCAGAACAGAGGCAGAGACTCCACTTAGATGGAAATAATTAGCAATTGAGAGAAGGATCAAAGGAATGAAGTGGCACTATCTGGTGAGCAAGATAAAGATAGGAACACACAAAACCAATGCCAAGTACTAGCTATGAGGAAAGCAGACTGTGACATCACCTTGTATCACCTCGCATCGTCTGCTTTGATGTTTAAAAAACACTTGACAACACCGTCTCGACTGTCGGCTTGGTGCATCCCTGGTTTAACAGACAAAAAAAAAATGGCAGCAACCTGACAGGACATTGAAATCCTTTCCACCCTGACTCCTTGATCCCCACAAGCTTAATGAGTGGCTTATGATCTGCAAAAGTCTAAGGAAGGGATCATGCATATCCCCCATGGGTCTTTGGGAATAAAGGAACACATTGGTGACATCTGGTTGGCAAAAGAAAGAAATGAAAACCGAAAATGGCTGAACCCTGACAGGAACACAAAATCTTAATAGTTTCGGCCTAAATACTGACTGATTAAAGTAATTTCATTCTTATGTAGGTATAATCAAAACTGCTGTGCTACAACCATTTCTAGGAACTTGAAGAAAAAGGGGTAGTTTGATATTGCTTCTTGATTGCTTCTAAAGTATCTGTTTGAAGAAACATGAATGAAGGGAGACTTGTAGTTGATATTGATGCAGAGAAAGGTAAATTAATTGGTTATATTGAATAAAAGTAAATAATTGCAATTGCTGATATGATACAGATCTACATGGTGATTTATTAAATTTTCTAGCAAATTTTTATTTTTGTCTTTGATGAAATGATCTCTGCAACCTATTGATGGTTTGCTATTCTTTTGTTGTGTGGTATTCAGTTTACCAAGCCCAAAGGGCAATTTTACATCGTTACAGTTACATGGCTACTGAGCATGAAAACATCTCAGACTGCACAAAACAACTGTAGAATCTAAGACATTAAATTATTGAAACTGGACAGTTAAAGACTAGAAAAATGACTGTGATTTGTTTTCTAATTTTTAACATACGAGTTTTGGTGCCAATAGCATGAATACATTGACCCAACCTGTCTTGTGTCAGTCCAGCCATGTAGAGGTGGTTTGATGGTATGAGAAATGTTTTCTTAGCTGAGTTGCACCTGTTAATACATATTTTTTTTTAATGTTACAGCCTAGTTCCTCAGCATGTGCATCCCATTATGGATACAATTTAACCCCATCTGGTCCGATTCCACAGAAAATGTATTAAACATAAATTGCTCAAAAAGTTACTCCTATGAAGAAAAGGTGTCAGAAAACACACTGGATTACAACATATTTTATATTTTATATATTTTATATGAGGCTGTGTAGATATAAACCCATCAGAATGCCTAATGCTGACTCCTAGCCAGGGGCGATTATAGAATTGTTTAATATGGTGGCACAAGGGGGACCAAGAAACAGTCCCATTTATGCCCATGGGAAAAGTCATGTGCCCCAACACAAGTAGGATGACATAAAGATGGCACTGCAAAAGTGCCTGGACAATGCATCTCTGTTTTTATAAATAAAAAACATTGATCATACAATAATTGTTCTCAACTGCACTGTTCTGCCTCTACCTGTCTTTCACATCATTTCTTCTATAAGGAACCTTCAATGTATTGTTGCTGTGCCTGACTTTGTCCTTTTTCAATTTTTCTCCACATATTTCTGTCTAAAAATAAACACACTTTCAACTTATTCATTAATATTACACAAATAGAATATTTAATAGACATATTTTCCTCTGAAGACAAAAGACAAAATTGTTTAAATGTGAAGCTGTTCTTGAAACAAAAATAAAAAACTATAAGACTGCCGTGCAAAAATTCATGTTTATTCAATACAAAGCGAGTGCTACCTCTTTAGACACACCCCTGCCCTGCTTCTATTCAACAGTGAAAGTATCTAACATGGGCACCTACATATGGTGGCCAGTTCTGAGGCAAGTCAGTTGGGCAATGTGTTGTGAAATTTTTTGGTATGCTGTGTATAATGAAATAAAAAATACACAATGCAATTCCTTCTCTCCTTCTCTGTACTTCTCCATCAACATTCTCAAAGCAAATAAGGAATCTTTGGTGCTCTTCCTCGGCATAAAACCATACTGTTGCTCACAGATGGTCACCTCTTCTCTCAGCCTGGCCTCCACTACTCTATCCCATAACTTCATGGTGTGACTGATCAACTTTATTCCCCTGTAGTTACTGCAGGTCTGCACATCTCCCTTATGCTTAAAGATCGGTACCAGCACACTCCTATATTCCCCAGGCTATCTCTCACCTTCCAGAATCTTGTTAAACAATGTGGTTAAAAACTCCACTGCCATCTCTCCTAAACATCTCCATGCTTCTACCGGTATGTCATCTGGTCCAACCGACTTTCCACTCTTCATCCTCTTAATCGCTGCTCTTACTTTCTCCTTACTAATCCTATCTACTTCCTGCTTCACTAACTCCACATCATCCAACCTTCTCTTTCTCTCATTTTCCTCATTTCATCAGCTGCTCATATCTACCTTTCTCCTCTCCATCATATCAGCTACCTCTCTCCCTTTACCAGTCATAGTGCCAACATTGAAAGTACCAACCCTAACCTCTAAAATGTACATAATGTCTCCTGCTCTACCAGAGTGGACAACACCGTGGACCAAGTATATATATATATATATATATATATATATATATATATATATATATATATATATATGGTGAGGAAAATAAGTATTTGAACACCCTGCTATTTTGCAAGTTCTCCCACTTAGAAATCATGGAGGGGTCTGAAATTGTCATCGTAGTTGCATGTCCACTGTGAGAGACATAATCTAAATAAAAAATCCAAAAATCCCAATATATGATTTTTAAACTATTTATTTTTATGAGACAGCTGCAAATAAGTATTTGAACACCTGTCTATCATCTAGAATTCTGACCCTCAAAGACCTGTTAGTCTGCCTTTAAAATGTCCACCTCCACTACATTTATTATCCTAAATTAGATGCACCTGTTTGAGGTTGTTAGCTGCATAAAGACACCTGTCCACCCCATACAATCAGTGAGAATCCAACTACTAACATGGCCAAGACCAAAGAGCTGTCTAAAGACACTAGAGACAAAATTGTACACCTCAACAAGGCTGGAAAGGGCTAAAGGGGAAATTGCCATGCAGCTTGGTGAAAAAAGGTCCACTGTTGGAGCAATCATTAGAAAATGGAAGAAGCTAAACATGACTGTCAATCTCCCTCGGACTGGGTCATGGTTTGAAATCATGCATGGCACGGAAGGTTTCCCTGCTTAAACCAGCACATGTCCAGGCACGTCTTAAGTTTGCCAATGACCATTTGGATGATCCAGAGGAGTCATGGGAGAAAGTCATGTGGTCAGATGAGACCAAAATAGAACTTTTGGGTCATAATTCCACTAAACGTGTTTGGAGGAAGAAGAATGATGAGTACTATCCCAAGAACACCATCCCTACTGTGAAGCATGGGGTGGTAGCATCATGCTTTGGGGGTGTTTTTCTGCACATGGGACAGGGCGACTGCACTGTATTAAGGAGAGGATGACCGGGGCCATGTATTGCGAGATTTTGGGGAACAACCTCCTTCCCTCAGTTAGAGCATTGAAGATCGGTCGAGGCTGGGTCTTCCAACATGACAATGACCCGAAGCACACAGCCAGGATAACCAAGGAGTGGCTCTGTAAGCAGCATATCAAGGTTCTGGCGTGGCCTAGCCAGTCTCCAGACCTAAACCCAATAGAGAATCTTTGGAGGGAGCTCAAACTATGTGTTTCCCAGCGACAGGCCAGAAACCTGACTGATCTAGAGAAGATCTGTGTGGAGGAGTGGGCCAAAATCCCTCCTGCAGTGTGTGCAAACCTGGTGAAAAACTACAGGAAACGTTTGAGCTCTGTAATTGCAAACAAAGGCTCCTGTACCAAATATTAACATTGACTTGCTCAGGTGTTCAAATACTTATTTGCAGCTGTATCATACAAATAAATAGTTAAAAAATCATACATTGTGATTTCTGTTTTTTTATTTTTTTTTAGATTATGTCTCTCACAGTGGACATGCACCTATGATGACAATTTCAGACCACTCCATGATTTCTAAGTGGGAGAACTTGCAAAATAGCAGGGTGTTCAAATACTTATTTTCCTCACTGTATATATATATATATATATATATATATATATATATATATATATATATATATAGATAGATAGATAGATAGATAGATAGATAGATAGATATAGATATAGACATACATACATACATTATATATATATATATATATATATATATATATATATATATATATATATATATATATATATATATATATACATATATACATATATACATACCTGAGGCATACACGGCCATTCCCCTTCCCCATTTGGGTCAGTCTGATGACCCCTCTTTGTTCCTGCTACCCAAATACACACCACTGATCAAAAGGGTGAAACCAGCTGAGTGCAGTAAAGGTATGGCCAGAGGAGGCCATTTCTTCTCTACAGCAACAGTTTCAGGATACTGACTGGAACATGTTTGCCTCACGGGCCACACTGGACTCTCACACAGACATGGACATCTACACATAATCTGTTTTGGTCCATATCAACACGTGCATTGACAATGACACTACAATCAAACATGTGAAATGTTTTCCTAATCAGAAGCCGTGGATGAACTCTGAGGTCTGTCTCCTATTAAAAGCAAGAGATGCTGCTTTTAAATCTGACAATGCAGAGGAATACAACAGAGCTGGGGCTAATCTGAAATCTGGGGTATTAGGAGAGCCAAACACACATACAAACTCCATATAAAAGAGCACTTTTACAACTCTGACCCCAGATGCATGTGGAAAGGCATCCAGACCATCATAGAAAGTGACACCACAGCAGCACCAAAGCGACTCCACAATCTCAACCAACCAGCGGTGCCCTCCTACAGGACAAACTGAATCACTTTTTTTGCTCGTTTCGATCATGGCATAGGACATTTCACTATTTCACAATTCAGCATTTAACAGAGTGAATAAGGCAGCTAGTCTGGACAGCATACCGGGACGTGTTCTCAAAGCATTGCGCTGTACAACTGGCACAGGTCTTCACTGACATTTTCAACCTGTCACTAGCCCAAGCCACGGTTTTTACATGCCTGAAGATTACAACCATCATACCAGTGTTTAACATTCAGCTGCAGAATGCCTGAATGATTTTTGCCCAGTTGCACTCACCCTTATTTTTATAAAATGCTTTGAGAAACTAGTTCTGAATCACCTCACTGAGGGCCTACCACCTACACTGGACCCTCACCAGTTTGCCTCTGATCGACAGAGGGTGCAGTTTTCACGGCTTTTCATTCAGCCCTCTAAAGGATGCAGATGTTGATGTTGTGTTGGCTAGTGAGGTGTGTGTTAGTGGATGGAGAATTTCGAAAAACGTATTAATGAAGAAAATGAGAAAGAAAGAAAAGTGGATGGAGATGATAAAGCAGGACATGGATAGCATTAGTAAGGAAAAAGTAAGAGATGTTATTAAGAGAATGAAGAGTAAAAAGTCAGTTGGACCAGATGACATACCAGTAGAATCGTGGAGATGTTTAGGAGAGATGGCAGTGGAGTTTTTAACAAGATTGTTTCAAGATTTTGGAAGGTGAGAGGATGCCTAAAGAATGCGTAAGGAGTGTGCGGGTACCAAATTGTAAGAATAAGGGCGATGTGCAGATCTGCAGTAACTGCAGGGGAATAAAGTTAATCAGTCACACCATGAAGTTATGGGAAAGAGTAGTGGAAGCCAGGCTGAGAGAAGAGGTGACCATCTGTGAGCAACAGTATGGTTTCATGCCAAAGAAGAGCACTACAGACGCAATATTTGCTTTGAGAATGTTGATGGAGGAGAATAGGACAGAAGGAGTTGCATTGTGTATTTGTCGATTTAGAGAAAGTGTACCGCAGGGTGCCGAGAGAGGAGCTGTGGTACTGTATGAGGAAGTCAGGTGTGTCAGAGAAGTATGTGAGGGTGGTGCAGGACATGTATGAGGACAATGTGACAGCAGTGAAGTGTGCAGTAGGAAACGACTGACTGGTTCAAGGTGAAGGTTAGTCAGCTCTGAGCCCTTTCCTGTTTGCAGTGATGATGGAGAGGTTGATGGACGAGGTCAGACAGGGGTCTCCTTGGAGAATGAAAAGTCATCCTCTTAATTGTTGCTCTTACTTCCTCCTTACTAATCTTATCACTTTCCTGCTTCACCATCTCCACACCATCCAACCTTTTCTCTCTCTCATTATCTTTGTTCATCAGCTGCTCAAAATATTCCATCCATTTTCTCAATACTCTCCTCACTAGTCAACACATTTCCATCTCCATCCTTTATTGCTCTAACTTGCAGCACATCCTTCCCCGCTCGGTCCCTTTGCCTGGCCAATTGCTACAAATCCTTTTCTCCTTCCTTAGTGTCCAACTTCTCATACAGCTCCTCATATGCCTTTTCCTTGGCTTTTGCCACATCCCTATTTACCTGCTGCTGCATCTCCTTGTACTGCTACTTTTCTCATCACTCTGTTGATCCCAATTCTGTTTTGCCAACTATTTTCTCCTTATGCTTTCCTGCACTTCCTCATTCCACCACCACGTATCTTTGGCTTCCTTTCTATTTGCAGATGTCACACCAAGTACCTTTCTAGCTGTCTCCCTCATCACTTCTGCAGTAGTTGCCCAATCATCCAGCACCTCTTCACCACCACCGAGCCCCTGTCTGACCTCTTCCCTGAATCTCACACTGCAGTCTTCCTCCTTCAGTTTCCACTATCTTATTCTTCTTTCAGTCCTCACTTTCCTCCTCTTCTTCTTCACCTCCAAAACCATCCTACAGACCACCATCCAATGCTGTCTAGCTATACTGTTCCCTGCCAACACCTTAAAGTCTCCTACATAGCTTGTAGAAGTTTGTAGAATTCAAGGGTTATATTTATTTTAAGTTTGTAATCTTGCGTACCAGTGTAGATTTATTCATTACTAGAGACTCAAAGCACTTTTGTATGTCGCTCTGGATAAGGGCGTCTGCTAAATACCGCAGATGTATATGTAAATGTACATAGAACATAGTCCACCTGTGTGCACCTTCCTTCACTCTTATACATCACCCTATAAGTCATCCTTCTTCTTCTTAAAATATGTATTCACCACTGCCATTTCCATTCTTTTAGCAAAGTTCTCCACCATCTGCCCTTCCATATTCTTCTCCTTAAAGCCATACCTACCCATCACCTCTGTGCCCTTCACCTACATGCCTATTAAAGTCTGCCCCAATAACCAATCTTTCATTCCTGGGTACCCCTTCTACTACTTCATCTAATTCACTTCAGAATTTTTCCTTCTCCTTCATCTTACAGCTGACTTGTGGAGCATAAGAACTGATGACATTTATCATCCACCTTCAACTTCCAGCTTCACGTTCATCACCCTATCTTCACCTCCATTACACTCTTACTAAACTCTTCCTTCAGAATCACCCCTACACTATTTCGCTTTCCATCCACACCATGATAGAACAGCTTAAAGTCATCTCTAATGCTCCTGCCCTTACTCCATTTCCACTTGGTCTCCTTAACACACAACATATCTACCTTTCTCCTCTCCATCATATCAGCTACCTCTCTCCCTTTACCAGTCATAGTACCCACATTAAAAGTACCAACCGAACCCTAACCTCTCCTACACTTCTTTTCCTTCTGTCTCTGTAGACGTCTTCCTCCTCTCCTTCTCCTCCATCGGCCAACAGAGGCCTAATTTTTCACCGGTACCCTGTTGGCTAACAATAAATGTGGCAGTAGTTGGTAACCCGAGCCTTGACCTATCCAGTATGAAATTCTTATTTGTGATCCGATTTGGCACGTTTTTCGCTGGATGCCCTTCCTAACGCAACCCTCCCCATTTATCTGGGCTTGGGAACAGCACTAAGAGTGCACTGGCTTGTGCAACCCTAATGGCTGGGTTACCTCCTTAGAAACAGTCAAAAAGGTTGAAAAGGGGGCAAAGCTTCTAGGCCATGCCACTTTATATCAAAGAAGTCAAAACACCTGCCCAAATAATTAAAGATTCTGATTTTTGGTAACAAAATATAAAGCTTGTTGCTACTTATCCCAATGTATAAAAAAAAAAACATTACATAAAGATGCTAAAGTCCATGAATTTATTTTTAATTTGTGAGCATACCAACATGCATTCTAACACAGTGAAAAGTGTTTTGTCTCATTGATATTTAACATTGCTTTAAATATGGTGGTAGTATAGACTAATAGTAGGGAGTGTCTGGTGTGCAATGCAGAAGCAAACATCATTTGATTTGTGATAGGATTCAAAAATGTTGCATGAGTAAAGTGAATATTTTTTTCATGGCAGCAGGCCAGCTACCAAGTGATCTGTACCCCCATAGACCCAGTGCAAATTTCATGAACAGACTAGAGGGCAATTCTAGTCCACATGCTGACATCAACAGACAGCATAATATACAACTATGGATCATAGTTCCTAGCATCAACAAAATTGGGTCTTATAAAAAGTAAAGTCTAATAAAGTCTCTCAAGGCAGCTTTCCAGACTGAGACTCCTTCTGTTGTAGCTTCAGGATCAACTCCAGTAAGTTTATTTGCATCGTCACTTCCTTTAAAGACACAGACAGAACAACACATTACCAATTAAGAGAAAGAAAATAACAGTCAGCTCGAGCTGTGAATGTGTTATGTGCACCTGTGGGATGGAAGTGATATAGAAACCAGGAACTCCAGCTTTCTCAAGAGTATTTTGTTGGTCCAGGACCTTCTGATCCATCTCTGCCACAATCTTCTCATCCATCATTCGTTGCTCATCTTTTACACGCTGCTCCAGACCCTGCAAGCACAGCATTGTGCATAATAATTTTGATTATTATGAAAATGACATAACAAAAATAGCAAAAAGCTTTACATTTAGCAGATTATTATTACCTAAATTAATAACCTTATTTAATTGTAATTAATATTTAGCAAACTTGCCTCTGTTTCTGCCCGCTGACTTGCTTTTAGTACACTGAGGTTATGAGATTTGCAGGTCTGCAGGGCTAATTTCTGTTTCCGGATCAACTCATGCTTGAGAACTTGAGACAGATACATCACATCCTCAAGACATTTTAGATAAGGCCAAAAATAATAATATTGGTCACAAAACATTAATCAACACCAAAATACCTCTGTGCTCAGTATGAAGTTTCTGCCTCTGGTTGTACAGGTTTTTCTCAGTAAGGTGCTGGATGTCCAATAAACCATGAACAATCTCATACACAGTGCCATCTATGAGAGCGTGTGCCAAATCACTCAGTGTTGTGTAAGACAAGCGCTGCTGAAACCAGCTTGTAAAAGAGATTCAAGTTCAGACCAAGTTCAAATGAATACAGGTCCGGCAATATATTTCATGTTTTATGTTTGTACTCCTATTCAATCAACATAATCAGTGACAATTGCTTTATTAAGATTACAAATATATAACACTAAACAGCTTATTAGGTAGCTACCTGGGCAAGTCTTTTACCAGTATTTGAAGCTCGGACAGGAGATAATAGTGTCTTTCCTGCTGTTTCGTGGCATCGGTCGAATCTTTATATAATGACGCGTATTTCTCCATATATACTGACGCGGTTAAATCGTAAAACTGATCCTAAACCCTTGCTAATCATTAGGACCGAATCATAATACATGTCGCATCATGATGACGCACACGCGCGCGCCGAATTCACGCAGGCGCATGGAAATTTAGGCATGGAACACGGATCAGGTATAAAAATCTGGCAGATGTTTACCAGGATGTTTTACAACTCCTTTTAATCACCACTGTCAAATCTTACAAAAGGTCCATATTACGAACTTTCCATGTTACAAAAAGTTTAATTCAACAAGACGTTTTATGGTAACATAAAGTGCTGTTACGAAACTAGAAAATATGGTCCCTCTAATGAGCCGCAAATAAAAGATACAGTCATATTTGTGTGTGTGTGTGTGTGTGTGTGTGTGTGTGTGTGTGTGTGTGTGTGTGTGTGTGTGTGTGGTTTGCCACAATGGCTTTACAGATGCTGTGTGCAATGCAAATGTCCATGATTGAGGGAATCACTATTTTGCAATCCGAGATGGTGCAATTTCCAAACAAGGCAGTGATGCAGAATGCTCTCTATGGTCCTTCTTTAATGTGTTGTAAGGATGTGTGGTGGAGTATTATATGTGACAATTGAGAGCAGCGATTAACAGGATGAAGAGTGGGAAGTCGGTTGGACCAGATGACATACCGGTAGAAGTATGGAGATGTTTAGGAGAGATGGCAGTGGAGTTTTTAACCAGGTTGTTCAACAAGATTTTGGAAGGTGAGAGGATGCCTGAGGAATGGAGAAGGAGTGTGCTGGTACCGATCTTTAAGAATAAGGGAGATATTCATACCTGCAGTAACTACAGGGGGATAAAGTTGATCAGTCACACCATGAATTATGGGAAAGAGTAGTGGAAGCCAGGCTGAGAGAAGAGATGCCCATCTGTGAGCAACAGTAGGGTTTCATGCCAAGGAAGAGCACCACAGATGCATCATTTGCTTTGAGAATGTTGATGGAGAAGTATAGAGAAGGTCAGAAGGAGTTGCATTGTGTGCTTGTGGATTAAGAGAAAGTGTACAACGGGATGCGGAGAGAGGAATTCAGGTGTGTCAGAGAAGTACGTGAGGGTGGTGCAGGACATGTATTAGGACAGTGTGACAGCAGTGAAGTGTGCAGTATTCACACTACAAGGTGAAGGTTGGACTGCATCAAGGACCGCCTCTGAGCCTTTTCCTGTTTGCAGTGGTAATGGACAGGTTGATGGACGAAGTCAGACAGGTGTCTCCATGGACTATGATGTTTGCGGATTTGTGGTGAGAGTAGGGAGCAGGTTGAGAACAGCCTGAAGAGGTGGAGGTACGCTCTGGAGCGCTGGAGGTACGTGCTGGAGAAAAGGGGAATGAAAGTCAGTAGGAGTAAGACAGAGTACATGTGTGTGAATGAGAGGGAGGGCAGTGGAGTGGTGCGGTTACAGAGAGAAGAGGTGGAGGAGTTCAGGTACCTGCTGTCAACAGTGCAAAGAAATGGAGAGTGTGTTGAAGAAGTGAAGAAAAAAGTGCAGGCAGGGTGGAGGGGTGGAGAAGAGTTGCAGGAGTGATTGGTGATAGAAGACTATCTGAAAGAGTGAAATGGAAACTGTGGTGATACCTGCTATGTTGTATGCTTTAGAGACATTGGCATTGAGTAAAAGACAGGAGGTGGAGCTGGAGGTAGCAGAGCTGAAGATGTTGAAGTTTTTGTTGGTAGTGACGACGATGGACAGGAATAGAAACAAGTTTATTAGAGGGACAGCACATGTAGGACGTTTTAGAGACAAAGTGAGGGAGGGGCATGGGTTATATCGTTAGGAGAATGCTGAGGATGGAGCCACAAGAAAGGAGTAGGTTTATGGATGTGGTGAGGGAAGACATGCAGGTAGCTGGGTTGAAATAGGCAGATGTAGAGGATAGGGGGTATGGAGACTGACGATCCGCTGTGGCGACCCCTAATGGGAGAAGCCGAAAGAAGAAGAAGAATTGTTGCTCTCCACAAAGATGGCCTAGACTATAAGATGATCTGTAACACCCTAAAACTAAGTTACAGTGGCGTGGTTGTTCTCATTGTTTAAAACACACGCCACACACTGCAACAATTTGGTTTGCCGTTGTCCCAGAAAGAAGCCTCCTCTGAAGCTGAAAGAAAGTTTGCCCAGTTTGCTAAAGACAACCTGTCTTCAAGAGCATGGCATACTGGAACCATGTCCTGTGGTCTAAGATTAAGATAAACTTGTTTGGCTCAGATGGTGTCCAGCATGTGTGGCGATGTCCTGGTGAGGAGTACCAAGAGAACTGTGTCTTGAACATGATGCCCTCCTTTCAGAAACTGGGGCGAACAGCAGTTTTCCAAAAGACCGCCAAGATGACAACTGCCTTGCTGAAGCTGATGGAGTGGCCAAGTATGTCTCCAGACCTGAACCTCATTGAGCACCTGTGGGGCATCCTCAAGCAGAAGGTGGAGAAGCACCATGTGTCTAACATCCAGCAGCTCTGTGATGTCATTACAGAGGAGTGGACGAGGATGCTAGCAACAACCTGTGTTGCTCTGGTGAATTCCAATCCCAGGAGGATTAAGGCAATGCTAGATAACAATAAACAGACAATATTTACATGTTTACTTAGGGTGTTTTCAGTTTTGTTGCTGGCTATTTTGATAATAATGGCTGTATGTTGAATTGTTTTTAGAGGACAGTAGATCTATACTGCTATACAAGCTGGATATTGACTAATCTATATATCTATATTCCATTCAATTCAATTAATTTTTTTGTATAGCGCTTTTAACAATGATCATTGTGTTAAAACAGCGTTAAAATGAACATGTTCTTTATATGTAAGTGTGTCCCTGATGAGCAAGCTGGTGGCGACCGTGGCAAGGAAAAACTCCCCGAGATGGCATAAGGAAGAAACCTTGAGAGGAACCAGACTCAAGAGGGAACCCATCCTCGTCTGGGTTGCACCGAATGTCCATTTATTAAAGATATACAATGTTGCGGGGTACAGTGATGGTGATCAGAAGCAAAGTGGGAAGATCCACAGAGGGAAGAGGGGCAGGAACAGTGGTCACTGGAACCTAAGGAGCATGTTTATCTCGAACAAGAGAGAGAGAGAAAGTGAGAGAATAGGGGTGACAGGAAAAGAAGGATATGGATTATTATGTGTCCTTATTGTTGTATGAAAGTTAATGTCACTGTGCTATTTGGACTCCGGCAAGACTCGCTATGGCAGCATAGCTAAAGGGAGAACCAGAAGGTAACACCAACATGAGGGATCTCTGGGATAAGAGATGAGCCACCACACCACTGTCAACAAACCTGAGTGAATGTGTGAGAGTGAGGGGACGACAGCATACAAATATCCCAGTTCACCAAACACTCTATATCCATGATCCCTCCAGATCTGCTCCTTTAACTAAAAAATCTACTGATAAAAGACTTGACCAAATAAATACGTTTTCAACCTCGACTTGAACACTGAGACTGTGTCTGAGTCCCGAACACTGATTGGAAGGGTTGTTCCATAACTGTGGGGCTTTAAGAGAAAGGTCTGCCCCCTGCTGTAGTCTTCATTATTTGAGGTACCAACAAATAGCCTGCACCTTTTGATCTAAGTAGGCATGGATGATCATATTGGAACAAAGGTTCATTCAGATACTGCGGTACGAGACCGTTAAGTGCTTTAAACGTCAGTAGAAGTATTTTATAATCAATCCGAGATTTAATTGGGAGCTAGTGTAGACTGATTAAAACAGGGTGATGTGGTCATATTTTCTAGATCTAGTGAGGACTACTGCTGCTGCATTCTGAACAAATGGAAGCTTATTTATGCACTTACTTAAACACCCAGACAGTAAAGCTACAATAGTCTAAACAAAAGCATGAACTAGTTTTTCTGCATCCTGTAACAACATCATATTTCTAATTTTAGCAATATTTCTAAGGTGAAAGAAGGTGATCCTGGTAATATTATTCACGTGAGCCTCAAAAGAAAGACTACGGTCAATAATCACACAAAGGTCTTTGACTGCTGTACATGCTGAAACAGAAACACCATCCAGAGATGCTTCTTCAACATACTCTCCATTTCTTTGCACTGTTGACCGCAGGTACCTGAACTCCTCCACCTCTTCTCTCTGCAACCGCACCACTCCACTGCCCTCCCTCTCATTCACACACATGTACTCTGTCTTACTCCTACTGACTTTCATTCATCTTTTCTTCAGCACGTACCTCCAGCTTTACAGAGTGTACCTCCACCTTCAGGTGATTTATCCTGATATTTGATCTCCAAATAACACTTCATGACTCTCTGCTCAATCCTGCAGCCACTGCTCGTAACCTTGGGGTAACATGTCACTAATGTGGCTCGTTCCTGTTGATTTCATCTCTACTACATCCGAAGGATTCAACCATTTCTGTATACACAGGCTGCCCAGGTGCTTGTTCAGTCTCTTGTCATCTCAAGACTGGACTACTGCAACTCTCTGCTGGCAGGTCTTCCCCTGAATGCACTCGTCCAGCTGATCTTTCTCATCTGGCTTTGCTGAAATATACAGCTGTGTATTATCAGCATAGCAATGGAAGTGAATACCATCTTTATGTATAATTTTAGAGGCCGCATATAGAAAGAGAAAAGCAGTGGGACAGATCCTTGCGGAACACCAAACTTTACCTCAGAGACTGTGGAGAACTCACCATTTACATCAACAAACTGATAGAGATCAGTCATATAAGACCTAAGCCAGGAGAGAGTCTAAAGTCTAGCAAGCAGGATAGTATGATCAATGGTGTCAAAAGCTGCACTAAAGTCGAGCAAAACAAGTAAAGAGACAAAACCCTGATCAGAGGCTAATAACAGGTCATTTATTACTATATATATATATATATATATATATATATATATATATATATATATATATATATATATTTATTATCGCTGTCTATGTGCTATGATGAGCATAACTGCTGCGCTACAACCTTTTCTAAAATTTTGGATATAAAGGGGAGGTTTAATATTGGCCTGTAGTTGGACAGCTAACATAAGTCAAGGGCAGGTTTCTTAATTAGGGGGTGGATAACTGCCAGTTTGAAGTATTTTGGCACGTAACCAGTGCTAATGGAAGAGTTTATTATTTTTAAAACAGGCTCAATTACCTCTGGAATTATCTTTTTGAGGAAACATGTAGGCAAGGGATCGAGAATGCAGGCTGATGATTTTGATGAGGAAATAAATTTAATTAAGTCATTCTCTTGAATAGGAGTAAAACTTTGTAATTGATCGTCTGTTATAATTACACTGCTGTCTAGGGTTATTTGTAAAATAGATTGGATTTATAATAATCATCTGGATTTCTTGCCTGAAATCATTACTAACTATTGATGGTGTGCGTGTTAGTGCAGTGCTTTTATTTCCTGTTAATTTTGCTACCGTGCTAAATAAAAATCTAGGGTTATGATTGTTATTTTCTATGAGGGTGGAAAAATATGCTGACCTTGCAGCACTAAGAGATTTGCTATAATTTAGGAGGCTCTCCTTCCATGCTATTTGAAATATTGTTAATTTTGTTTGACACCATTTACGTTCTAATTTCCGAGTGGTCTGTTTCAAGGTGTGCGTATGATTTTTTTCTCCCTGATCATTTTGGTCTTAAGGGGAGCTACATCATCTGCTACATCTGCCTCTTTCACACCAACTACCTGCATGTCTTCCCCTTACCACATCCATGAACCTCCTCTTTGGCCTTCCTCTTTTCCTCCTACCTGGTGGCTCCATCCTCAGCATTCTTCTACCAATATAATTCATGTCCCTCCTCTGCACATGTCCAAACCATCTCAATCTCGCCTCCCTCACCTTGTCACCAAAACATCCTACATGTGCTGTTCCTCTAATAAACTCATTTCTAATCTTGTCCATCCTCGTCACTCCCAACGAAAACCTTAACATCTTCAGCTCTGCTACCTCCAGCTGCACCTCCTGTCTTTTACTCAATGCCACTGTCTCTAATCCATACAACATCGCAGGTCTCACCACAGTCCTATAAACTTTCCCTTTCATTCTTGCAGATACTCTTCTATCACAAATCACTCCTGTCACTCTTCTCCACCCACTCCACCCTGCCTGCACTCTTTTCTTTACTTCTCTAACACACTCTCCATTACTTTGCACTGTTGACCCCAGGTACCTGAACTCCTCCACCTTCTCCACCTTTTCTCCCTGCAACCACATCACTCCACTGCCCTCCCTCTCATTCACACACATGTACTTTGTCTTACTCCTACTGACTTTCATTCCCCTTCTCTCCAGCGCATATCTCCACCTCTCCAGGCTCTTCTCAACCTGCTCCCTACTCTCACCACAAATCACAATATCATCTGCAAACATCATAGTCCAGGGAGACTCCTGTCTGACCTCGTCCGTCAACCTGTCCATCACCACTGCAAACAGGAAAGGGCTCAGGGCCGATCCTTGATGCAGTCCAACCTTCACCCTGAACCAGTCTGTCGTGCCTACTGCACACTTCATTGCCGTCACCCTGTCCTCATACATGTCCTGCACCACCCTCACATACTTCTCTGACACACCTGACTTCCTCATACAATACCACAACTCCTCTCTTGGCACTCTGTCGTACGCTTCCTCTAAATCCACAAATACACAATGCAATTCCTTCTGTCCTTCTCTATACTTCATCCACAACATTCTCAAAGCAAATAAGGCATCTGTGGTGCTCTTCCTCGGCATGAAACCATACTGTTGCTCACAGATAGTCACCCACTACTCTTTCCCATAACTTCATGGTGTGACTGATCAACTTAATTCCCCTGTAGTTACTGCAGGTCTGCACATCTCCCTTATGCTTAAAGATTGGTACCAGCACACTCCTTCTCCATTCCTCAGGCATCCTCTCCCCTTCCAGAACCCTGTTAAACAATCTGGTTAAAAACTCCACTGCCATCTCTCCTAAACATCTCCACGCTTCTACCGGTATGTCATCTGGTCCAACCGACTTTCCATTCTTCATCCTCTTAATCGCTGCTCTCACTTCCTCCTTACTAATCCTATCTACATCCTGCTTCACCAACTCCACATCCTCCAACCTTCTCTCTCTCTGATTTTCCTCATTCATCAGCTGCTCAAAATACTCCCTCCACCTTCTCAACACACTCTCCTCACTAGTCAACACTTTTCCCTCTCCATCCTTTATTGCTCTAACTTGCAGTACATCCTTCCCAGCTCGGTCCCTCTGCCTGGCCAATCGGTATTAATCCTTTTCTCCTTCCTTAGTGTCCAACCTCTTATACAGCTCCTCATATGCCTTTTCCTTGGCTTTCGCCACATCCCTTTTTTTTACCTGCTGCCGCATCTCCTTGTACTCCTGCCTACTTTTCTCATCACTCTGTCGATCCCACTTCTGTTTTGCCAACCTCTTTCTCCTAATGCTCTTTCACTTCCTCATTCCACCACCACGTTTCCTTGTCTTGCTTTCTATTTCCCGATGTCACACCAAGTACTTTTCTAGCTGCCTCCCTCATCACTCCTGTAGTAGTTGCCCAATTATCCAGCACCTCCTCACCACCACTAAGCCCCTGTCTGACCTCTTCCCTGAACCTCACACTACACTCTTCCTCCTTCAGTTTCCACCATCTTATTCTTCTTTTAATCCTTACTCTACTTTTCTTCTTCTTCGCCTCCAAAACCATCCTACAGATCACCATCCGATGCTATCTAGCTACACTGTCCCCGCCAACACCTTACAGTCTCCAATCTCCTTTAGGTTGCATCTCCTGCATAGCACATAGTCCACCTGTGTGCACCTTCCTCCACTCTTATACGTCACCCTATGATCCTCCTTCTTCTTAAACCACTGCCATTTCCATCCTTTTAGCAAAATCTACCACCATCTGCCCTTCCACATTCCTCTCCTTAAAACCATACCTACCCATCACCTCCTCATCACCTCTGTTCCTTCACCTACATGCCCATTAAAGTCTGCCCCAATCACCAATCATTCTTTCCTAGGTACACCATCTACCACTTCATCTAATTCACTCCAGAATCTTTCCTTCTCCTCCATCCCACAGCCAACTTGTGGAGCATAGGCACTGATGACATTTATCATCATCCTTTCAACTTCCACCTTCACGATCATCACCCTATCAGAAACTCTCTTCAACTCCACTACATTCTTACTGTACTCTTCCTTCAGAATCACCCCTACACCATTCCTCGTTCCATCCACACCATGATAAAACAGTTTAAACCCACCTCCAATGTTCCTGGCCTTACTCCCTTTCCACTTGGTCTCCTGAACACACAACATATCTACCTTTCTCCTCTCCATCATTTCAGCTACCTCTCTCCCTTTACCCGTCATAGTACCAACATTTAAAGTACCAACCCGAACCTCTACTCTCCTACACTGCTCCTTTTCCTGCCGTCTCTGTAGACATCTTCCTCCTCTCCTTCTCCTCTTTCGGCCAACAGTAGCCCAATTTCCACCGGTACCCTGTCGGCTAACGATACCTGTGGCGGTCGTTGTTAACCCGGGCCTCGACTGATCCGGTATGAAATTCTCATTTGTGATCCGCATATTTGATTTGGTACGCTTTACGCTGGATGCCCTACCTAACGCAACCCTCCCCATTTACCCGGGCTTGGGACCGGCACTAAGAGTGCACTGGCTTGTGCCCCACTAATAGCTGGGTTAGACGGAGATCTATTTAATATCGTAATTTCCGGAAGATTATTGATAAAACTCGCTGCTGTAGCTGACGTGAATGTACGCTTAACACGGTAACGTGGTGAGGTACTAATGCAATGACTGAGGCAGATTCGAAATGAGAGAAGGTAATGGTCTGAAATAGCTTCAGACTGTGTAATTATGACTACATTTTTTTTTTAATCCAAATTTTAATAACAAATCAAAAGTGTGTCCACCACTATGAGTGGGTCCTATAACATTGATTGATTTCAACTGAATCTAGAATGGACACAACTGCTGCTCTTAAGGAGTCTTTCTGATTATTAAAATGAATATTAAAGTCACCAACAATTAATGCTTTGTCTAAAGAAGTAGCTAAATTTGTGATGAAATATCTATATATTTCTATAGTATTTTCCCTTGATGGGGACAACTGGTTGCTGAAGATTAAAGGGTGTACTCACTGAGATACTGTATGTATGTATGTATGTATTTACATACTTGTTTTACAGTATGTACTGACTGGTTCCTGTAGTAAGTTAACTCGACTATCACTAGTGTTGACTATATTCATTGCCTCTCACTTTATCATAACTCTCACACTTTATCTAAAATCTGTTCGCTATTATAAGCACCATGCTGGTTGTGTGTCTGCCTTTGAGCACAGTTGAGGACTCGTTCGAGTTGCAAACGGTGGAGTTGGAGAAAAATTCGCGAGCTGCATGCAAAGCATGCCCAGCTGTGAGAGCGGAAAGCAGCGCTGGAAACATCCTGGGCGGACGCTCACTCGTCCCAGGTAAATTCCTGAGTCGAACCTAATGATCCCAGCACCTCAACACCACGTGTCTCCCTGCCCAGGCCCAGCGCACCTACAACGCGGCCAGCCCAGGTATCGTTCACTCCGGCACTGGTGCACCACGGACCCTGGATGCTGCAGCAGCGGAAGTCGCGAGCCAAGCCCTGATCGAGGACGTCTCCCCCGCCACCACCACCGGCCTTCGAGATCTCGACCGAGTACCGCTTCGCCCCTCTCCGCGAGACAGAACGCGATGTGGGACCTCTTCCCACTTACCAGCGAGGGATTAAGAAGTTTAGTAGACTTTTTGCACTAAATGAATGGTTACAGTCATGGTGTCAAGAGCACAAACTTCTCTTTAATAACTGGAACTTTTTCTGGGAGCATCCTAGGTTCTTCCGCTCCGGTAGCAGATAACATCTCTAGGATACTTCACACCATCTGACTGGTAAGACATAATGTCATTTACGACTATGAGAACATTTATACAACAAACCAAATAGTTACAAGTGAGCACACAGCCCAATTTATAGAAACCGTATCTATTCCTCGTGTAGTAAAACCAAGAATTAAATACACAAGATCCAGAAATAATCTTATTGCAGTTAAAACAAAAAAATGCCAGATAAGCAAGCACAAAAAAGTTCTAAAGTTTGGTCTTTTAAACATTAGATCACTTGCACCCAAAGCACTGATTGTAAATGAGACAATCACAGATAATAATCTCGATCCACTCTGTCTCACTGAGACCTGGATTAAACCAGATGATTATATGGGTCTAAACGAGTCGACACCTTCAGGATATGTTTATAAGCATTAACCCTGTCAGACTGGTTGTGGGGGTGGTGTAGCAACCATTTATAGTGCCTCTCTTAATGTTAGTCAGAGACTAGGATTCAGCTTTAAATCATTTGAAGTGCTTGTTTTTAAAGTTGTACTTTCCTGGGGGTCTCCCCAGGGCCCTACGCTGATTTTCTTCAAGAGTTTGCTCGTTTTCTTTCAGACCTCTTGATCAGTTTTGATGAAGTGCTGCTTATAGGAGATTTTAGTATGCATATAGATGATGTAAACGATGCCCTAGGATTATCATTTGTGCACTTATTAAACTCTTTTGGGTTTAAACAAAACATCACCAGAACAACTCATCGTTTTAACCACACACTTGACTTAATAATATCCCACGGCGCAGACGTCACTGATATAAATATTTTACCTCAGAGTGATGACATCACCTCATACTGTACACACTACCAGTAGAGCAGATTAGCCGTGTTTCACCGCGTTATCAACTTGGTAGGACTATAGTTCCGACCACTAAAGACAGATTCATAAATAACCTGCCTCATTTATCTCAATTTCTCACTAAACCCATGACTGCTAATAATCTTGATGGAATGACTAACAACATAGACCTTATCCTCACTAGCACATTAGACACTATTGCCCCCATCCGGATAAAAAAGTTTAGAGAAAAAAACAACTACACCTTGGTATAATAGTTATACGCGTGCCCTCAAGAGAACAGCCCGTAATCTGGAAAGAAAATGGAGGAAAACTAAATTGGAGGTATTTAGAATTGCATATAAAGACAGTATGCTCAGCTACAGGCAGGCGCTAAAAGCTGCTAGACCTGAACACCTGAGCAAACTCAGAAAACAACTAAAACAATCCCAGGTTCCTTTTCAGTACAGTAGCTAAATTAACAACAAATCAGGTATCTGAAAAATGTGTTCCATCACAGTTTAGTAGTGAGGACTTTATGAATTTCTTTACTAATAAAAATTGTCCAACCTCTGACAGCATCTCCTGACACAATCTCACCTAAAACTCCACAACTACACTGCTTTACATGTATAGGACAGGAAGAGCTGTATGATGTTATTAACAAAGCTAAATCAACAACATGTCAGTTAGATCCCATTCCAACTAAACTACTGAAATAAGTGTTCCATACAGCTGGTGAGCCTCTACTCAATATTATTAACTCCTCACTATCTTTAGGTCATGTCTCTAAATCCCTCAAGTTAGCAGTTACTAAGCCCCTCATTAAGAAACCTAATTTGGATCCAAACATGCTATTAAATTACAGACCCATTTCAAATTTCCCATTTATGTCTAAGATTTTAGAAAATATTGTTGCTGCCCAGTTACGTTCCTACTTACAAGAGAATAATATCTTTGAAGAGTTTCAGTCAGGTTTTAGGCCCCACCATAGCACAGAACTGGTCTAGTTTAAATTACTAATGACCTGCTTTTAGCTTCAGACCAAGGCTTCATCTCGCTGTTCGTTTTACTCAGTGTTGTGCTAGTTACTAAGAAATAGTAACTAGTTACAGTTACTAGTTACTTTATTCAAAAAGTAACTCAATTACTTTGTTGATTACTTACACCAAAAAGTAATGCATTACTGTTAAAAGTTACTTTTTGGTTACTCTTTTAAAGAACGTTCTTTAATGTTCCCATGAATGCCCTTTTATGCGTTATGGTCGATACAAACACAAAACTGACTTAAACACAAAGTAATTTTTAAACACTATTTTATTTAAGTCAGACCAGCACAAACTGAATATATCACGAGGATTTTTTAAATAAATAACAAAACAAGCTGAATAATATATTCAGAATCAAAAACTAAAGTGGCTTCTGCATCACAAAAACTGTTGTGTTGAGCCCTTAAAAATGTTCCTTTCACTGCATAAGTATGAAAACTATAAACAATGTACAACATAACACGGGGCTAGGTTATAGCTTCGTCGAGGCATGTAGTTTCTGGGGGTGATTCGACAGATTAGAGTTGCTGCTATCGCAGTAGATAGGACCTTCAAACCAGAAAGACACAAACATTTGACTAAAACGTTTTTGTCTATATGCTCAACTAAAGGGAAATAATGAGCATATTTCCACTTTGAGAAACTCGTCTTGCTCTCGCCTTGACTCGCCATTACTGCCGCACATACTCGAATAAACGGAAACATGCCCACAGTGCGTCTTCTTCGTGTTCATAGTGGTTGGCATCCACCAATCCTTCAATGCGCTGCTGCTGTAAACAGGTTAGGCTATAGGCTTCACTTCAGCCAAAATGAATTAATTTAAAAACGGACAACACACCAAACGGTAACGGAGTTACTTTATTTAAAAAGTAATGCTTTACAGTATCAGTTACTGTCAAAAGTAACTGCGTTACAGTAATTACAGTAACTCATCAAAACCAGGCAATACAGCTCAATTGGCTCAGATAACTGAGTGTATTAATAAATTAAAAGACTGGATGACCCATAATTTTCTACTATTAAATTCTGATAAGACAGAGATTTTGCTCATCGTCCCAAAATCCAGTACACAGAAGCTCCAGCATTTTAACCTGCATTTAGACGGATGTTCTTTAACTACTAGTTCAACGGTAAAAGACCTGGGAGTTATTTTAGACAGCAACTTGTCTTTTAAAAATCATATAAACCAATTTAAAAAACAGCGTTCTTTCACCTTAGAAATATTTCTATGCTAAGAAACGCTATCTATATCTGATGCAGAGAAGATCGTCCATGCGTTCATGACCTCCAGAATAGACTATTGTAATGCATTACTAGGTGGATGTCCTGCATCATTAATAAACAAGCTTCAGTTAGTTCAGAATGCGGCAGCCAGAGTTCTCACAAGGTCAAGGAAATATGATCATATAACCGCAATCTTATCGTCCCTACACTGGCTACCTGTTAAGTTTCGAATCGACTACAAATTACTGCTTCTTACTTATAAAGCACTAAATGGTTTATCTCCCAATTATCTATTCAGTCTTTTAACAAGCTTCAGTCCCTGAGATCTCAAAGCTCTGGACTTCTAGTAGATCCTAGAATAGCAAAGTCCACTAAAGGTGGTAGAGCATTCTCACATTTAGCTCCTAAACTTTGGAACAGTCTTCCTGACAGTGTTCGGGGCTCAGACACACTCTCCCAGTTTAAATGCAGATTAAAAACGTATCTTTTCAGCAGCTACGCTAATTTCTCTCGACTGCTTCTCTTTCTCTCCACATCCCGAGGCATCCTGAGGTTTGGCCAGCTCCAGTCACGTCCCACCTCATAAAGATTATGGACCTTTAAAGAAGTAGATGCCGAACTCGCAAACATCCTGTACCATCTAGGGACGTACCACTGCCAATTGGATCCCACTACATGTGTGGAGTTTTGACATTGGACCTCCTGGAGTGTTTAAAGGCTCTGACATGGAGAAGCTGGTGCTGGATCTGTGATGATCGCAAATGTTGAGCTATTTTATGAGTTGCTCAGTAGCTCCTAGTTTTATAACCATAAAGACTGTATAAGACTGTAGAAAGAACATTACTTATAATCTTACACTCCAGTGCTCATGTTAGTTCTCACTCTCCAGTGTTCTGTATTGTTTAAAGACTATAATCACATTCTTGATATCACCCAAATGAGGATGGGTTCCCCTTTTGAGTCTGGTTCCTCTCAAGGTTTCTTCCTCATAACATCTAAGGGAGTTTTTCCTTGCCACAGTCGCCACGGCTGCTCATCAGGGATAAATGCACACCATTCACCTTAAATGTTGATTTCTGTAAAACTGCTTTGAGACAATGTCTGTTGTGAAAAGCGCTATAGAAATAAACTTGACTTGACTTGACATGTATATGTGTATATATATGTATGTATGTATGTATATATATATATATATATATATATATATATATATATATATATATATATATATATATATATATATATAAAATGTGTGTGTATGTGTGTATAAGAAAACCTCCCCTTTATCTCCAAGATCATACAAAAGGTTGATAGCAATTATGCTTAGGGCTCTGATCAGGGTTATGTCTCCTTGTTTATATTGGTTGATCTAAGTGCAGCATTTGATTATAGTATTCTCTTTGATATGCTAGAAAATGTTGGAATTAATGCAATGGCACTTTCCTGGCTTAGGTCTTTACTGAATAGATGTAGATGTAATTGGTGAGTTCTCTACACTTACTAAGACCACTTAATAAGATTAAGCTTTGTAGCTTTGTTGAAGACCCACTGCTGTTTTCTTTATTTATGCTGCCTCTGGGTGCAATTATTTGGAAATATGGAAACAATACATATTAGCAGTTTATTCTCAAATGCCTTAAATGTAAATGTCTATTTATCTATGAATTAGTAGGTGTTCATAGATAACAGACAACATCATCTGATTTCTGAAGTCTCCAAAGAGCTTAAAAAGCATGCATGGTCATAACAGACATCCCACCAAAATTAATAAAAAGACAAGACAAATATTTATCAGGGAGGCTGCCAAGAGACCTACAACAATGTTAATAGAGGAATGACATGCAGGAATATCGGTCAAGTTCTGATTATTTTCTGCAGGTGGCAAACTCTCAAAATCTTTACACATCTTGTATTTGGGTAGGGTGGCTAGACTAAAGGATGGAAAAATGTCTGACCATGAATTATCTTGGTTTACATAGCAAAATGTTTAAAGGAAATAATATGGAGGATTTTTGGTTTTCTTGCTTTCTCTTGTAAAATTGACCCCACATAGGTTCATGAAGCCTACTTTTAGTCCTAGTCTAAGCTTTACAGAATTTGATCTGTGAATGTCAGAGGGTGAGCTGTTGATATGTAATCAAATTTTAATAGATGTAAACATTTTAAAAACATTTACATTTTTAAAAACAGATTTAAATTGCAAAACAAAAGTTAAATATAATGGTTTTATTTTTATATTTTTTTATTAGAGAAAAGATTTTTGCAAAATAATGCCCCACCCATGTGGCACCCCTTTACACAGCATGCGCAGCATATATTGCATATCTTTGTTTTATTAAAACTGAAAGTTGCCATGGTTTCTCTCATTTATGACTTTATAATATTTAAAAATAAAGAAATAGAAAACAACTCTTTAATCTTCTTACTAATGGATTAAAATTGTTTAAAACAATATAATTATGCTATATAGCCTACTACAGCAATTCAGTGACCTCTAATGAGAGACAGGAAGTCCTTTTTTTTTCAAATAGCATTTTTCTCCCTTGTTTTTATCTTCTTATATATCGCATGGCAGGCCAAATAAAGGTCACCACGAGCTAAATTTAGCCCTAAATTTGGGAATCTTGGCTGCAGAGATTTTGATTAAATTGCTAAAAAAAAAGACTGTCTTTTCATTAAGTCCTTGAAAAGTGCTGATTTGATTTTGACTGAAATTCAAAACTAACTTTTTTGGTTCTTATTTCCCCTTTACAAAGTTTGTCCAAACATAATGAAATGTAGATCACAAAATAATAAAATCACTATTTAAAAATGAGTTTCTAAAATGCTTGCTATCTAAACTGATGCATTCATAATTGGAAAAATAATTTGCTGGCTAACAGGATATAAAAAAGTAGTTCAGCAATAGTTAACTATGGATATTAAAAACAAAGCTTTTCCCACATAAAACAGTTATTTTGGAAAATCATCACAACCCAATTCTATATATTTTTTTCTAGAGTTACCAACAAATTTGGTTATGCCTTTTTCATTTGTTTATTATTTTAAATATTCTGATAAATCATCAGGGTTTTATTATTAGTTATGGTATATACAATGCTTGATTCCAATACTTTTGTCTGGTTCCTCTTTTTTCTTTTACCACCAAATTTGCTCATGTCTGTAGATAATCACATAATAATTGTGATTCATTTATGAATATCCAAGCAACTGTTTAAAAATCCTTCACACTAAAGTTGTGATATATCAAACTGAAACATGACCTTGAAATTAACTCACTGACTAACTCACTTTCTCACAAAATGTTATTACAAGATTGATATTGAGGGTGAATGTGACAATATATGTTGTGTTGTTATTATGTTAGTTGAACAACAATAACCAACAGTGTATAACCATAAAACCAGACTAGCGACAAGTACAAATAAGCATTGTATATGGAAAACTATCTTTATTTGCAAAAATTGCTGAATTTTTCCTTTGGATGTCAAACCTCTTCAATCCTCAAGTAACTCAAGACTTTTAAGGATGGATTTGGACTCTAGTTTGCATGAACAGTATGCATTTAAGTGCATATCACTGAACTGCACCTCAACAATGATGGAATTGTAATGAATGGACAGTTGGTGCCACCCAGATAAAGATGATTTTGTTTTCTCTCAAGGTGCCTTCCTACCATCTCAGGGAGTTTTTCCTTGCCACAGTCACTGGGTCACTCATTGGGTATAAACTTATAGGCACTAAACTTATACATCATTTTATAGAAATTTTCATTATAAATAAAAAAAAAATTATTTAATTAAATGTATTGGCATTACCTACAACTGTATAAATTTACCCATCAATAGCACATAATGATAATATTAACTGTTTTAAAACAATTATTTTTTTAATGCTATAATTAACATGAGTTGTGAGAAAAAAAGTTTGGAAAAGCCACTTGTAATACCTGGATTTTTTAATTATTTGTTTATAAAAATGATGAAAAATTTGTTTATGCTGTACATATACACTTCAGCAGTATATATATGTGTATATGTAATATATGTACATTAAGAAATATCATACATGTACTGGAAATTTCAGTCAATAAGGATTAAACTTAGTGTTCGGGGTTGTTTATTTGTCACATAAAAAAATACATACATTATGTAATAGTGATTTTTTTTCTTAGTTGCACGTCCCACAATAAAACAAACAGAGAACATACACGTGACAATACACTAAGAGGATCCAGTGTTGATGGTGAGCATGAAGGAGGTGCGGTTTCCAATGTTGACCACCTGGGGGCGTCCAGTCAATACGGTGATAGTGTATTTTAGCCACAGAGTCTGGAGGTCTGAGGGAGTGATGGTCTTCATAGCTGAGGGGTAGGCCACAACAGTATCTGCACATAGTTCCCTTTTCCATGGTCCAGGTAGGAGAGAACAGCTTACAGGTGTGGTTTAAGCAAGATCAGGGTTTATCTAATTAATTTGTTGCATCAAACTTTTGACTTTTTAAACAAAAAAAAAAAGATAAATAATTAAGGATATATTTAAGGATACCTGAATGGATACAATAAAAATTTGGCTTTAAGTTAATAGTAAAGCTAGATTAAAGCTATAATCTTGTTGTTCCATCCATTTAAACTCAAAATTCAAAAATCAATTCTTGCACTTTTACTTATTTTGAACGGGATTAAATTGTCAAAATATCAGTACTTATTTTATGCATTGGAGAAAATTGTTGTTTCTTGCAGAAAAATTAAGGACAGCTTCATCCATGTTGAATTTTATTACAGTGAAGTATTTTTTATAGATTCAACCAATTCAATAACTGAAATTGCAATTAGGAATGTCAGTGATCTATTTGCAGCCATAACTACCTTTGCAGCAACAGAGTTTGTGCTACTGTTTCATAATTGTGGATGTGTAAATTGGTGCATAAGATTTGCTACAACAGATGAAATGTCTGCTGGAATTTATATAAGAGCTGGTTTTCAAGGACTGTTACGAACAATTGTATGTACTCACATTCCTATTTAAAAAACAGATGGTTTTGTTATGCATACTCTTGAGGGGTGATCATTGGCTACCTGAAGCAAATTCTGTCTTTAAATCTAGGTCAGAGAACCATTTGCACATTAGAACAACCTGTTCCACAAAACATCTTAAGTGCATTTTCACCATCTCTTCAGGGCCATAGACAGATGAAAAACATTTCTTGAGACTAGGGTCATCCTTTTAAACATCATTTTCTTACAATTAAGAGCTATATCACATTGTTCAATGTCCATATTTTTACTTTTCCCAGTTGCCACTTCCAAGGAACAAGCATGAATAAGAGACAGTACAGCAGATTTTCTACGAGGATATTAGGAGGACACTGAAGAAGCGAAAAAATGATTTGACTGTTTGACCAGGCAGAGGGGATGGATGTGGGAAGGATGTGCTGCAAGTTAGAGATATAACAGATACAGATGGAAGTGTTTTGACTAGTGAGAATGTGTTGAGTATGTTGAGGGAGTATTTTGAGCAGCTGATGAATAAGGAGAAAGAGAGAGAAAGAAGGTTGCATGATTTGGAGATGTTGAAGCAGGAAATGGATAGGATTATTAAGGAGAAAGTGATTTTTTTTTTTTTTTATATTCAGTGCATTTATTTATTTCAAATGACATAGAAAGAAATATCATATATATATATATATATATATATATATATATATATATATATATATATATATATATATATATATCGTTGTACCTTTACAACAGTGTCTGTGCATTTTTCACTGCCGTATCTATCTATCTATCTATCTATCTATCTATCTATCTATCTATCTATCTATCTATAGATAGATAGATAGATAGATAGATAGATAGATAGATATAGATCTATATATATAATCTCCCTCGGACTGGGGCTCCATGCAAGTTCTCACCCTGTGGGGTCTCAATGATCCTAAGGTAGGTGAGAAATCAGCTCAGAACTACACGGGAGGAGCTGGTCAATGACCTAAAAAGAGCTGGGACCACCGTTTCCAAGGTTACTGTTGGTAATACACTAAGACGTCATGGTTTGAAATCATGCATCGCACGGAAGGTTCCCCTGCTTTAACCAGCACATGTCCAGGCACGTCTTAAGTTTGCCAATGACCATTTGGATGATCCAGAGGAGTCATGGGAGAAAGTCATGTGGTCAGATGAGACCAAAATAGAACTTTTGGGTCATAATTCCACTAAACGTGTTTGGAGGAAGAAGAATGATGGGTACCATCCCAAGAACACCATCCCTACTGTGAAGCATGGGGGTGGTAGCATCATGCTTTGGGGTGTTTTTCTGCACATGGGACAGGGTGACTGCACTGTATTAAGGAGAGGATGACCGGGGCCATGTATTGCGAGATTTTGGGAAACATTCCCTCAGTTAGAGCATTGAAGATGGATCCAGGCTGGGTCTTCCAACATGACAATGACCCGAAGCACACAGCCAGGATAACCAAGTAGTGGCTCTGTAAGAAGCGTATCAAGGTTCTGGCGTGGCCTTGCCAGTCTCCAGACCTAAACCCAATAGAGAATCTTTGGAGGGAGCTCAAACTCCGTGTTTCTCAGCGACAGGCCAGAAACCTGACTGATTTAGAGAAGATCTGTGCGGAGGAGTGGGCTAAAATCCCTCCTGCAGTGTGTGCATACCTGGTGAAAAACTACAGGAAACATTTGACCTCTATAATTGCAAACAAAGGCTACTGTACCAAATATTAACATTGACTTTCTCAGGTGTTCAAATACTTATTTGCAGCTGTATCATACAAATAAATAGTTTAAAAATCATACATTGTGATTTCTGGATTTTTTTTTTTTTAGATTATGTCTCTCACAGTGGACATGCACCTACAATGACAATTTCAGACCCCTCCATGATTTCTAAGTGGGAGAACTTGCAAAATAGCAGGGTGTTCAAATACTTATTTTCCTCACTGTATAGCCAGGCTGAGAGAAAAGGTGACACCTCTATACATCTGTGAGAGAAGTAGAGAGAAGGTCAGGGTGAGTTGCATTGTGTGTTTGTGGATCAAGAGAACGCGTACGACAGGGTGCTGAGAGAGGAGCTGTGGTATTGTATTAGAAAGTCGGGTGTGGCACCAGGATTTATTTGTGATAGAAGGGTATTTGCAAGAGTGAAAGGGAAAGTTTATAGGACTGTGGTGAGACCAGCTATGTTATATGGTTTAGAGACGTGGCATTGACTAAAAGACAGGAGATGGAGTTGGAGGTGGCAGCATGGTAATGGTTTGCTTAATAACTGGAAGGTTGCTCATATCAGGTAACATAGAGGGGATCCACATTTGCCCCATGCAGACTCAATACTAATGTCCCACAAGGCTCAGTACTTGGTCCCCTTCTTTTCTCCCTCTAAACCCACTCCAGTGGTGAAGTCATATCCTTGCATGGGTTTTCTTACTATTGCTATGCAGATGACACTCAACTCATCTTTTCTTTCCCTTCCTCAGATACCACAGCTTCCGCTCAGATCTTGGCATTGTTGACAGACATATCTTCATAGATGAGTGCTCATCAATTAAAACTTAACCCCAGCAAAACAGAACTGCTGGTCATCCCAGGTGATTCATCTCCAGGTCAAGATCTCTGAATCACTCATGATCCTTCAGCAACTGCTCACAACCTTGGGGTAACTATGGACAATCAACTGTCCTCTCATTACATGTTGCTAATGAGGCTCGTTCTTGTCGATTTCTTCTCTACAACAGCAGAAGGATTCAACCGTTTCTGTCCACAGAGGCTGCCCAGGTGCTTGTTCAGTCTCTTGTCATTGTTCGAGATTGGACTACTGCAACTCTCTGCTGGCAGGTCTTCCTCTGAAATCTATTTGTCCACTACAAACGATCCAAAATGCAGCTGCACGACTTGTGTTCAATCTGCCCAAGTTCTCCCACACTGCTGCGCTCCCTTCACTGGGTCAGATTCACTGTTTTGAATCTGATACGTGCAGCTACTGAAAAGAAAAAAAACAGATGCTTGCCTACAAGGCCAAAAATGGACCAGCACCATCTTACCTCAGAGACCTCATCACACCTCACACTGCACCAAGCTGTCTGAGATCCTCCGGCACTGCTCGACTGGTACCACCTTCTCTCAGGATGAGAGGTAAGTATACTTCAAGGCTCTTCTCAGTTCTGGCACTAAGGTGATGGAATGAACTTCCCCTACATGCACGTACAGCTGAGTCCCTGGCTATCTTTAAGCAGCAGTTTAAGACCTACCTCTACCTGAAACACTAAAATTAGCACTTTCCAAATTTGCTTTTTAAAAATCAAGAGTTATAGTCTGATTTATATTAATTTTGTTATTTAGCATACAGGTGAAGATTTATTTATTGCTAGAGACATAAAGCACTTTTGTACGTCGCTCTGGACAAGGGTGTCTGCTAAATGCCACAAATATAAATGTAAATGTAGAGGACAGAGTAGTGTGGAGACGGATGATCCGCTGTGGCGACCCCTAACAGGAGGGCCAAAAGAAGTAGAAGACGACAGCAGACTTTTCTACATCTTTAGTAAGAAAGGAATCTGATAAATCCACCACACCTTTTAAAAGATTATGTATAACATGCATCACAACAAACACAGGGAAAACTCAGATATTATGCAACAGTACATCTACTATGGGACTGTCAGCAATGCTCCCCAGAATGTCTAAGACTGAAAAACCTTCATCACCACCTATCTAATTTCCCAGAATGAACATAAAGCCCTTCACAGGTACACCCTGACATACTGCTACCCTAAACATACAAAAAGCTAGGCCTAAGTACAAAAGGCCATTGTGCAGAGGAACCCTGGTATAGTACTGGGACCTTGATGGTTCAGACATTTTTCTGTTCCCTTCCCCAGAGCTATGTATTGACACAATCCTGTCTCAGAGGTCTACAGACAATTCATTGGACTTCATGGCTTAGTTTGTGCTCTGACCTGCACTGTTAACTGTGGGAATTTATATAGACAGGTGTATGCTTTTCCAAATCATGTCCAATCAACTGAATTTACAACAGATGGACTCTAATAAAATTGATGATACATCTCAAGGATGATCAGTGGGAATAGGATTGAACTAACTTTAACTAACTAACTTACAAAAAAACCCCAAATGTTCAAATGGCCACAGGAAAAATATAGGCATTCCAAATATGATCACACTCGGCAGTCATACCAACTATGACTATTTGCTTTTACAGCTTTTACAGCTTTTTCTGAAGGTTCAATTCACAAATGTGTGGTCAGGCTTAGGACAATAAAAACAAACAGAGGAGATAGAAATGCTGAGCTGTCTTAGACTGTCGATCGGTTGTTAAAGGAAGTTCTTTCCTTGATCTGTTTAAATATATTTTTGTGTTTCAGCTCAAAGTAATCAGTAATTAAAGCAGCTTCTGATGAAAAAATTAATACATTTTCTGAAGAAAACCTTTGTCTTATTTGGATAAAGAGTACACTTCCTGTGCTTTTCCTACTAACTTGGATTGGAGCAGTGAAAACCAAAAATTTTTAGGCCAATTTAAGGCCGTTGCTATGCGCTCAAATAAACTAAATAAAAATGGGAACCAGCACAATGTTCTTACACAAGTCGGTGTGGATGAGGCAGAGTGAGCAGAATAAGGGTAAGGGAAGGTGCAGAGGAAGAGGACAGGAGGGGAAGACAGGTTAGCTAAGTATGCTATACGTTTACCTCAAGTTTCATCTTGCTCACAGCTATCCTAAACTTAATCTCTAATTTATCTACCTACATTTGGAGACAAGCAATGCACACATGGTACCATTTGTGTAACTCTCTATCTTAGTGAGAAGCAGACTCCAAAGTTTTTTTCCAGAAAATATTTTCTAATCTGCAATTCTAATATTAAATTATATAGATAATTGTTACAATATCCAACTATAAATAAGCGCTAGGGTTATATGCACCAGATAAAATTGCATAAAATACAATTTTACAATATGAGAGTTTGGAATTTATTGTTCAATTATTTATTTATTAATCATTTTGTGATGCATTTATTAAATTACAAATTTATTCAATTACATTTGGTTTAAGTATTTGCCCAACTAGTGTGACGTGTGTAGAACAGCTAGCGGATGTCTTTACAGACATCTTAATCATCTACCTGAGCAACAACATTGTTCCTACGTCCCTCAAGACAACGACCATCGTTCCCGTGCCGAAGAAGTCAACTGTCCCCTGCCTCAAAGACTATCATCACGTCGCGCTCATACCCATCATGCCATCTGCACAACCTCCATTTGGCCCTTACCCACCTGGACAACAAGGACTAATATGTACGAATGCTGTTGATTGACTTCAGCTCAGCATTTAACACAATCATCCCTCATCACCTGATTGAGAAGTTGAGCCTACTGGGCCTGAACACCTCCCTCTGCAACTGGATCCTGGACTTCCTGACTGAGAGACCTCAGTCAGTTTGGATTGGGAACAGCATCTCCAGCACTGGGGCCCCTCAGGTCCTGCCTCATCAACACCCTGGTGAAGTAGGCTGTACCTTCTGAGATGCTTAAGGGACTTTAAACTACCCTCTCAGGTGCTAAGGACCTTTTACACCTGCACCATTGAGAGCATTCTGACAGGTAGTATCACTTCCTGGTTTGGGAACAGCACCATGCAGGACAGGCGAGCCCTCCAGAGGGTGGTGCGGCCAGCTGAACGTACCATCCACATTGAGCTCCCTGACCTGCAGGACATCTACAGCACATGGTGCCGGGAAGATTGTGAAGGAGGACCTCAGTCATCCCTTGATGGACTTTTTCCTTTGTTGTGTTCAGGGAACCGCTTGCACTCCTTGAAAGCAAACACAGAGAGAATGAGGAGAAGCTTTTTCCCGCAGGCCATTCGGAGTTTAAACCAGGAAACACCCAGGATCTATTACTGGACCTCTCTCTCCATCGTCACTCATTTCTGCAAACTTTTTTTGCACTATGACACTTTAACTCTGGACTGTCACTTCAACTCTGGACTTGAACATCACAGCACATGGACACTTTAAGGACAATCACTAAATCAATTTAATTTGTACTTCTAATATATACCATACTCATTCATGTATATACATATATTTTCTATAGTTTATACTTTTAATTTATCTACCTTATTTGTTTTTAAATGTTGGACATTCGTACAAAGCATTTTACCACATGACGTACTCTATATGCATGTGTATGTGACAAATAAAATTACATTTGATGTGTTCTTGATATCAAGGATGCACAGGATGCAGATTTGCAAACCAAATCATTATGACATCCCAGAAGCCACTGCAGAATAAAATGGTGGACAATGAAAGCCTGACCATAACGGTAAACTTGAATGTAAAAAAAAAAAAGAAAAAAGCATCTAAACAATGGTTTTAATTAGATTGAGACAGTTTGGTAAATAAGTATTTCAGTTTTGGAATTCCACCTCTGTGGGAAATGGGTTAGAAATTAATCAATCAAGACGTAAGTGAAGCATTGCCACTCAGCTTAATTTTAATGGTTTAACCAAAAATAATGCCTTAATATTTTAGGTATTATAGCCATTTTTACATAGTCTCTCTATGTTCAGTCTCAAAACATTTGATAAGTGAAGTTTGGAGATTTTGGATATTTTAAATGTAAGATTTGCACTTGTTAGCTGTTCAGAAAGGTAGGAAAGACAATAATCAAGAATGTTTTGTTAAATATAAATACAGAGTGTTGATCACTGGTAACACACAAAGACCAGAAAATGACATCATTCCAACTCTAGGTTTACAGATTACAAGGCAATTGTTTTTTAAAAGAGACATGGTTAAATCTATATATATTTTGTATGTTAAACAAAGGTAAAGAGGTACACTTTAAAATAATCCACAAAATTTTTAATGTTTAAAACTCTTTTAATAAGACTTGAACCATTTATTTACAGCTGTGATTTTTCTTAGAAATTGTAGTCTGAGGTTTTTTTGCATTTGCTCTAGATGTTAATTGAAATTTATTTTTTTAAGATGTTATTTAACAAAACACAAAAAAGATGTTGTGAACGTTTACATTTTGTATGGTACATATTACATCCATAAGCAAAAATTTGCTAACCAATTTCCTAAATGTGATTTATTCTTAATAGATAGTCACTAAAAATCATTAAAGTAAATTAATTTAATTTTACATTTTAAGGAGAAATTTGTATTTTGAATGCACCTATAAGGAAGAAACATTTATACCACATTTTATTTTCACAATATTATGTAATTGTAATGTGGTGTAGTAACTTTGTGTAGTGTGATGTTGTGAATAAGAACAACTTGTTAGTCTTCTTTAAATTGATAGAAAAAGTAATAAGTAATAAAACAATACAGGTTGTTTGCTTTGACCTTTCCTGGTCGGAGGTTGAAAATTACAAGAAGATTTGGCGGAATAATATCCTGGGTTTACTCTTCTTTCGCTTTGTCTCGTGCGCGTGCGCACCACCGTCGTTATGGTGATAAACGATGCGTCTCAGCCGCAAAGCATGCTGGTTTGAAATAAAATGCTGCGGTAAATAACAGAGAGAATGCACTTCGGTCCGACCAATTAACAAATTGGATCAGTAACACGTCACCCAACAACACAAAAGTGGTGTACGAGTCAGTTACACACCCCCACCTCGCTTTAAGTCAATGACCGACTAGAAGGAACCGTGTGACTGTTTTCGTATTTTTGTTGAGCAGAATCGGCAAATCAGGTAAACTTACACTTGTAATCGTGACAAATGTTTGTACATATTTATCTCGAAAAGTATATATATTTTGGTTTAGACGCAATTCAGATTCAGAATAAATTCACACGAAAAGACCGTTTTACGTGTATGTGAAAAAAACATCGTTATTTACTCGAGAGTGAATGAAGTAAGCTTAATATTGTTTAAAATCATAATACGAGTTATATCAGCCAGCTATAATTGCAGCCTTTGATATTTGTCCAACGAATAAGAAAAAATTATATTCTTAAAATTCGATTGTATTTAGCTACCTTTCTAAATTTCCCAACTGCGTTTCCCAGTTATAATGTAAAGTCTGGTCTACGTGGGTATGTATTACAATAACGTGGTGTAGATAGAGTAATACACCATAGCAACGCCAGCCTGAAATATAGGTTGATGAGGTTGTCGGGCAAAAAAAAAAAAAAAATGATCGAAGAAAACCTACCGGGATCTCGTGTTACTATTATGTAACCTGCTTCTACACGGTGACCAGGTCCTGCATTTAAGTTCGGCTCTTATCTTCTCTATTAAACGGTACAAAAATGGCAGCATAACTATGGTACATTGAATTTTGCAAAATGGCAATCCTTATTTTAGTCCTGTTGAACGACATTAATTCGGTCTTCGGAGACAAGATGCGAATGTTTTAAAATAAAAAGATCAGGGCATGTGCTATTCTGTACAAATAACACTATGCTTATATTTCTAAATGAACACCATTAGCCAAAATGATAGAAAACTGGTCTTGTACATGAAAAACGTGCATATTTGTGATTCCAGAGTAGTCATGTCTGACAGGAAGGCAGTGATTAAAAATGCAGACATGTCTGAGGAGATGCAGCAGGATGCTGTTGAGTGTGCGACACAGGCTCTCGAGAAGTACAACATTGAGAAAGACATTGCTGCCTACATTAAAAAGGTAAGCAAGGAATACTGAGCAGGGAATATATCTGGTTAAAAAAACAGTTATTACAATCCTAATCACTTTCTGATTCCCGAATACAAAGTCAGTTGACGTGATGCATTGTCTCGTCACTAAAGGAGTTTGACAAAAAATACAACCCCACCTGGCACTGCATTGTGGGAAGGAACTTCGGTAGCTACGTGACCCATGAGAGCAAGCACTTCATCTATTTCTACCTGGGCCAAGTGGCAATTCTGCTGTTCAAGTCTGGCTGAGACCAAGCTTAACCTCATCACCTGGCCATATATGACTGACTGAGCATTCCTGTTCTAGGACCCACCTTCACCTGGCTGCTTTTTGTGTTGTTTTAAGACAGTGGCTATGTATAAGGAAGAAAGGAGTATGGAGCATGTATTTATTTTTGCTTTCTACACACCAATTTAACGTTTTTTAATAAAACGGTTGTTTGGCTCAGTGAATAAGTGTAAGGAGTAATTTATCACTTTTGTACAGGTTAACCCCAAAAATACTAAAAGTCCATGTCTAAAGGTAATCTGTTGATTGGTTTGTTGTGGCAAGGCTTGCAGAAATGGTAGACAAGGTAATTACATTTTGCTACAATATTTTAAGCTCCTGTCTCACAAACATTGGTTTTCTTAATTTGCTACTGTGGAGTTAAACTCAAGCCTTTGCTTAATATTAAATCAGCTAAGCATGTCCTGTGGTAATTTCTGCAATGGTAGATTTTAAACATCTTAAGACATACGTGTCCTGCATTGACATTTCAACCTTTCAAACTCCACCTTAATTCACCTGAAATTAAAAAACATGTCCCTTAAACTGATACTTAGCTTTTGGTTAACACACAATAAAAAAAAAACCTTTGCTTTGCTACAAGATAATGGTTAAAATATTATCTAATCTGCCAAGAACTGAACTATGTTTTGCTTGACAAAATTAAGAGTCAGACCTTTTTTTTTTTTTATTATGAGTAGTTTTCTGGGTGAAAACTAAATATGATGGCTTGGGATATTTAAAATAAAATATAAAGTCACCCAGTGCATCAGAAACAATAAAATAAATTAAATTAAAATGACAATTCAAAAAAACAGTCCAGGTAATAGGTGGAATAATCAGGTTTTATTTCTTTAGAAAACCAGTTTGTGAGGGTACACCCCATTGGAGAGGAAAAACTGTGAGCGCAGGTAACCTTTCAGCTGAGGAACTTTCTTAACAAGAGGCAGCAGCTGAGAGTCAACAGCTTTCTGGTCTTTCTTTCGCTGTTCCGTCAGCTGGTATTTCTGCAAGAGAGAGACAAAACTTACAGGTAGAAAATACAAAACCTAACATGTATGTATTTAGTTAGTGACTGAACTGCCACCTAATCAGCGTATTTACACAATGAACATTAGTCAACTCTAAGAATTTGTGTGTCAATCTTCTTTCACAGTTTGAGATGTGTAAAAGATGTCCAATCTGACTATTAAAGGCAACTTATTTTTAAGTGTACACAGTGCAGACATCTCAATATCTCACAAATGGGGAAAAAAAAACAAAAAAAAAAACAAAACAAAAAAAACACTGGTATAAACTAAGCATATTTTTATATTTGCCACATTTCTATTTTTAATTAAAATGTAGAGACTAATTTGCCATTGTTCATGCGTCTGCTACACTTATCTAAAAATATCAGCCTATCTTGATACAATTGAGAAACTGCACTGCCTGTGTACAAACAAAAAACCCTCACTGATTTCAATAGACAAACTTATTACAACACGCATTTGCCACAGTATTTAATTCATAGTGATCTGATCATTCAAAACTATTTTAACCAAATTTCTTCCTTGAAGATGATCCTTTACCACTATCCAGGTTTTAATAATGCATTGGACAGTTCTTAACCCAACTGTAGTAGTTTCAGCAAACTCTTTAGGAGTTTGCTTAAAGCAGGCCAATAATTTAACCCTTCCATAGTAAAACATTTTTGGGTAACATGTGCATTGGTGTTCTGCATGCATAGTATATAAAAAAAGGATACCTCTTTCTCCGTGTCAAAGATCTCTCCTTCTTGGTGCTTGGGCTTTCTGAGCCTCTTCTTCTTAAAGTAAGCATCATTCAGGTTTTTGGGAAGCTTTACACTTGAGATGTCTAGTTTGGTAGTAGTTGCAATGCAGAACTTTTGATGGGCTCGACGCAGAGGAACTCTGTTCAAAGCTAAAGGACCTAGAAAAAAAATCCATATGGTCAGCTGGGAGCCAGTAACCAAAAACTTTAGACCAAACCAATTACATTTTCTGGGGTAAGCTTGACCTCTAAGCATCATCCCAATAGTATAAACAGTAAATAAAAACATACCTGTAACAAGAAGGAGGCCACTAGACAGCTGCTTGAGAAAGACCACACGCTGGAAGTAGGCAAACAGGTTTTAGTCATCAAAAGCAATATACTTTACTGAAAAGTGCTACACAAAAATGTTGCTTGTTAAAGTTCATGTTTGCTATCTGTGAATAATCTTCACTGAAGACCTGTACACATGTAAAACTGTTTGGAAATGGCCTCATAAACCTAACCAGACTGACGGGCAACAACAATTCCTTTCCTAAGATCATTGCTGATATCTTTACTTTTTGGCATTCTATTACCTGAATGTTCCAGACTAGCAAATTGTTAGAAAGCTGAAGCTTTTAATAGGTGGTCACACATGCAATCAATTTATCAAGGGCATTTTATTAGCAGCAGCTGGGTGCTACTTGTCCTCTTAATTCCTATGGCAGTAATAAGGGTGTATAGTTTTTTTATTTACTTTTTGCAAAATAATGACTGCATTTTCATGTGGCATTCATCTGAGGTCAAACTGAACCTATTCTACAACATGCTAAAGACCAGTGGTAGATAAAACCATTGAACTCCAGGTGTACTTTTCATTTTCACTCAACTGTATTTGACATGACAAAACCCAATAGAAATGTTCAATCTGAGGTATTTACAGAAATTTCAGTCCTTGAGTTTTAGTCCCCGTCAAAAGGTTCTCGGTGGGTCCTTTAAGCCATTTTAAAACTGGCTTAACATCTTAAAATATCACAGGATCAGTAAGACGGTTTAGACATTGTGTTTTTTCTTTATTTTTGATCAACATTGTTCCTTAATACTGAAGCCATCCAAAGGATAAAAGAAACAAAGGAACACAAATGGAATTACATAGTAAACAGTTTTGTCATTAATTCTTCAAAGTGGGTCCCACTAAGTGGGGAAATCACTGTGGTAAATGCTGGTTCATTGTGCCCTCAATTTTGACTAAATCAACAGCAATGTCACCAGCAAACCACACCATTAAAATCTCCTACTCCACTAAGCCTTTGCAGCAAAGCTTTTGGTTGCGCTAGCAAATTGAGATACAAGCTCGTCCATGGAACGAATTAAACTCGTAGGTCAAGGTACCACTGTATTTCTCTGGGGAGTTTCTTTTGTCATCATCGTGCGCCACCGGTGAAAGCCTTTCTCCCGATGCCGTGCAGCTCAGAACACAGGTGAGGTGCGTTTTTCCGTTTCCATTCGGAAATTTAATTGGTCTAAATGTTATGTCGCTCAGTTTTTAGGTTTGTGAAACCAGGAAAAACCCAGGAAAAATCCATAAATTAGCCACATCGTTGTTTAAGCTGTGGGGTTCAAAACGTTTGAAAAAAGTAGCGGCTTAAAGTCCGAAAAATACGGTAAGTGTTTTACATCATATGATGATGATCTAAAGCACATTTAGGTGGCAAGATGATGTCAGTAAGTGTGCCCGGTTTTATTTAACAAACAGGGAGCTATCAAAGTCTAACAAAGTATCTTCACAGCAAATATTTGTAGAGTTATGGACCGAACAAGAGTGATTTCTTGAGACATCAATAAGCTGTTCAACTGTTCCAAAAAATAAAATAATCCACAAAACCAGTCAGACAAACAAATGACAAATCTGGTCAACCAACAACAACAAAAAAGCAAGCAAGATGCGGAATAGTTAATGAGGTCATAAAGGAACCCAGAGTAACTTCTAAGCAACTAAAGGCCTCACTTACTTTGGCTTATGTTAAATTGTTCATAAGTGCCCCATCAGGAGAACACTGAACAACCTTGGTATGAATAGCAGATTTGCAAAGAGAATCCACTACTGCCAAAAAAAGAATGTTGCTGGCCACCTAAAGGTCAAGTGGACAAGCCAAAGAACTGAAAAAAGACATCCAACATAAGCAGTTCTACCAAAGAATGGGTAATCGAAAAACAAATCTAATGCTTTGGAATGGCCAAACTAAAATCCTGACAATTAATCGAATAGAAATGCTGTGAAAGGACCAAGCAGTTCAGACGGACGCCCATCCAAGAGTTTAAGCTTTTTATACATCAAGAACTGAGCAAAAATTCCTCCAAGCTAATTTGCAGGACTAACCAACAGTTAGACATTTTGACTTGCACTTATTTCTGCACAAGGGGGTCACATCTAATACTAAAAATAAAAAGTTCACATACTTCTGCCATCATAGATGTATTACAGTACCGGTTTTCCCCCCAATAATAAATTATCCTTATTAAATTGATTTACTTCATCTACTTTTCAGACTTGCTTGAAAAACTCATTATGTTTTGGGTCATATTTATGAAGAAATAAATTGTAAATAATGTGAAAATACAATTAAGGAAAAAAAATTAATGCAATTAAATACATGTACTACTGACAGCAATAAATGAGTACCTTGCCACGGTGACGTCCGGTGAGCATGATGAGCACAGTTCCAGGCGAGATGGAAGAGCGCAGTTTCCTCTTGTGCTGGCAGAAGGGCTTGGTGCCATGACTGCGCAGTTTCCGGGGCACATCCTCAGTAGGATAGTAACGCGGCTGGAAAAAAAAAAGAAAAGTTAAAAAAAAAAATTAACGTACAGTGAATTTGAAGCTACTTTCACTTAGAGCTTTAAAGTCCCCATTAAATAACAACTTGATTGCATTTGCTTAAGAAACAAACAGCAGAGTGATGTATTAAAAGTGCTAAACTAACACACAATAACTTAACATAGTATCTGTGGGAATAACGTTTAGGAAAAACAAACAAAAAAGTTAAATCTTAAAAGAACCAGTTAGTGTAAAGAAAGACCTCTAAAACAAACAAAATAAGAAAAGGCTCACCATCTTGCGAAGCCTGATGACACGGGTCCCTCCATTCTTGTCTCCACCAACAGTTTTCACCACAGTGGTAGCAGGCTTCTCCTTCAGCTTCTTTTCAATCTGTTTAAACGTCATTCACAAAATGTCGATTGTAATGTGACCCATTGCAACCCATTTACACGTCAACTCAACGAAAGTAGCTGCGGCATATGCAAAAGCCGCTCGGTGCATTTTATTCATTGATCTGCGCTCACCTTGGTTTCGGGTGCCTTGATCTTCCTCTTGTACATGGCACGCCGGGCAAACATGGCGGAGCGGGAGTAGCGGCCGATCCCCCGGGCCAGGACAGGATTGCGGCTGCAGTGCCGCTTGCGGGCAACCTTCTTCTTATCACCCTCTGCCATCTGAAACCGTTTAAAATAAAGATTTTTTGTAATTGTAGGATAAATATTTAAGCACAGCAACAGTCAAATAATATGGTAAAAATTCCTGACAAAATATTTCAAACATTGGACACACTGAAGTTCTGGATGAATTGCTTGTTGACGTCTAACCCTATACTAGTAATTCAAAAACAATTTTAGAAATTACAGCGCACTTATACTAACTCAGAGCCAGCTACCACATACACATGCCAAAACTATGTAAGTATGTAAATTATAAAAAATAAGCTTAATATAGACACGCACGAGCCCTGAAAAACAAACGTGACTAGCGTTAGCGTTGCTAACACGCTAAACGTTTCTCACCGAAAACCACCGGGATTAAATAAAATATTCCCATAACAAATAATCAGGAAACACACTGTACATATCACGTAATCACATAAAAAAGCTTTTATGATACATTATCAGCGTGGGTAAAAAAAAAACAAAAAAACGGAAACGTGCAGAGCAAATGGAAATTCAGCTACACTTTCGGGCCCATTATCTAAACACAAATATTATAGCGGCGACAAAACATTTTCTGTACAATCTTGAAGAAATTTTCTGGCAATGGTGACGCATTACATTTATATAACATTTCGGATAAAATCTACTAATGAAATAATGTAGGATGACAACGGATTAGTTCTCCGAGAAAGATAGACATGGTTACCACAATTACCTCGAGCTAGGAAAAAAAGACCTACATCCGGGCACTTGGCGCATATATAGTCTGACGTAGAGCTCACTGTTTGCTTCGGTGGTGTCCTGAAAACGCATATTTAGTACAAGAAAATCACAGCGTCACCTGCAGGCCAAGATTACAGAAGCACGCGGAAAATTCCCATATCCTGAAAAAATCAATACATTTGAGTCTTCACAAACTAATCAGGAAGAAATCGGTTAGCTATTGTTCATTCTATTCTATTCTATTCTATTCTATTCTATTCTATGCTTTCGCCAAATGCATCAAAATTGTTATATTATTAGCAATATCTGATTTATCTTTCTACATGGTTTTTGGAAGCTTTATTTGACAATTCTTCTTTTAAAGATTTGTAATATCTACCTCTAGACGTGTATTGTATGTGTTTTATATTGTATGTGTTTTATATTACAAGGACCCAAAGCTGTTGGTTACTGGATAAAGATAAATTAATATTATATTAAGAAGACATGCTGGAAAATCCTGCATAATCTGTCCTGCTACCTGCTTCCAAAGTTATCATTCCTTATTTTGTATATGAGGTAATTGATAAGTAACTGTGAGAAATTGTCAGAGTTTAATGTTACTTAAACATAACCTGTCCAATATGTATTATTAGTATCTTTAGTTTTCCTTTCAACCACTGCTTACCAACCGGTAAAGATGGTCTACCAGTTAAACCAGCTCATTCTGTGTTTAACCAGATCAGAATTTTCAGTATGGTTTCATGAAAATGAGAATTCAATCATTCTTTTATTTTCACTAAGCAAACAAACTGTTTTTGAATGGTTGTAGAATGTTTTGTTTGTGTATGTTGTACACCAGTGGTGGATGAAGTACACAAACCCATGTAGTTGAGTTAAAGTAGAGATACACTAAGTCAAATATAACTCCAGTAAAGTACTCACTTTAAACTTTCACTTGCGTAAAAGTACAAATGTATTTGCTTTCAAATGTACTATGATTTATTATGGCTATAATGTTTCTATTATCATTAAGCAAGAATCTTGCTTAACTGTTTTTGTAAAAAAAAAAAAAAAAAAAAAAAAAAAATACTCTGTTATTTTTAGCACACCAGTCTTTTAATAAAATGATATTAATGTGTTAAACACTGATTGATATTTATTAAAATTATCATGAGCCCAAAACCTTCTTTTTTATAACTACTTCATAAAAATTGCTCAAATAAGGCCACGGTGTTGTGGCAAGTTAGAGTCAGGAGAGAAAAGTTCTGCTTCAAAACAGAGCACGTGCTCTATTCTGACTGGTGGCTTGCTGCATGCTTGACCAGTTACGTTTTCACAAAATGTAGCTGAGTATAATGTAGTGAAGTTAAAGCCCAGAGATGAAAATACTTCAGTAAAGTATAGATGTGCAAAAAAGCTACTTAAGTACAGTAACAATTACACTTACTTCCTTACTGTCCACCACTGTTCTACACAGTAGTTTTCAAATGTTTAGTCTCTTTTCATCATATGTATTCTCAAAATATTCTTCAAGCATTTTATTTTAGATATAATCTTTCATATAATTCATCTAAAAATTGTCAAAAAAAATTTAAGTAAACTTCTGGTTTTCTGTTGCCAAAATGATGGAATATGCAAATAATTTTTGTCAAAAGTACACCGCATGAATTAAACATATCTTTGTCATCAAGTCAAATAAAAAGATAAAGCAAATTTTTCTTTATTTGTACATTGAGAAGTCCAAACATTTAGGTCTGACACTTTTACTGTTATGCATCCAGAAGATTACAAACATGTTTCCCAAAGTCTTGTCCATGAGGATTATGTAACAAATTTGCTACCAGGAGTGAGCTGACATTCAATACATGAACTCTTAATGGTCCAAAATGAAAAACAGGCACTTATTAAAAATGTAGAGTAAATATTATTAAACAGTCACCAGTTTACTTAAATGTGTATTAAAATGTGTATAAACCACAGTCAGGTGCTTCACATTTGTGAATTGACCTAATTTACCTAATTATGCTGTTAAATTCTTCAAAAAAGCTTGAAAATATGTCTGGAAACAGGTTTACCTAATTTCTAATGTATTTAATTTAATATTTTATAATACAGTGTACAAGTGTTTAATGTCATGAAATTATAACGTTGTCAAAGATTTTGTGTAATTTTGTGTAATACTGTCTAGTCGTTTGAATCAGAATGATCAAAATCTGAAGAACATGAACAAAGTAAGTTCACAAGTAGAGGAGTGTTTATGCATTTTGTTTTGCTTTTACATTCATGTTTCTCCTTTTGCTTATTTGGTATTTTCCAGAATTACTGCAATACCCTGGCCACCACCAATACAGGCTGAGCCCACTGCATACTTGCCACCCCGCCTCCTTGAAACAAAGAACAAAATGTCAGTTAACACAAGCTTAGTATTTAAACTAGAACTTATCTGATCTTATAGGAAACCTAGAGCAAATAAGTGTGAGGAGTACCTGAGCTCATGAGCCAAGTGGGCAGTGATTCTGGCCCCAGATGCTCCTAATGGATGGCCGATTGCAATGGCTCCACCATTGATGTTTGTCTTTTCTGGGTCCAGTCCTAAAGCTTTATTAACTGCTAAATACTGGGCAGCAAATGCTTCATTCACCTGTTAACAAAGTAATACATTTGAATTCTTATGTAATTTTTCCACATTCTGGTGGAGGCCATAATTACATGCAAGCATTTACTGCCAAACCCAGTGGTGCACACACCTCTACTAAGTCCATGTCATTCAATGTCAGCCCTCCTTTCTTCAGGGCCTCTCTTATAGCAGGTACTGGACCTGGAGCAAAGAGATGTTAACTAGTGTTTTATAAAAGTAAATTTATAGTTATTTACAAGTATGTAAACAGGTTGATATATTACACACCAATGCCCATGATTGTAGGGTCACAGCCTGAGATGTGATATGCTACAATTCTAGCCAATGGAGTGAGCTTATGCTGCTTTAGAGCATCCTCACTCGCTAACACCACAGCTGCAGCGCCATCTGATACACCCTGTGGGAGGCACACACACGACAATAAAAATAAATGAGAAGTAAATGAATTGTAGAATTATTATTTCTACAGATGTACAGAAAGTTCCAACATTGGCTATTGCAAACAGATTATATTCTCTGTCAGGAGGTCCAAACTTGGCCATACATTTAACTTTTAACAAGATGAGCAGTCAAATATACTTCAAGATTAACATAGAAATGGTCCAAGAAACACAAATTCTGTGTATTTCATTGTTTATCTCAGTCTCTTCTGAAACTCTGTTGTCTAAACGGAAGAATTCCATATTTCAGAAACTTTATAAGAATGAAAAGATTATTTTGTGCATAGAGAAACTTGGTACTTTCACCAGTGCTTAATAATATTAACAAGATTTTACTAAAAAGAACAGCATTAGAAAAGTGTTTTTGGAGAAAACAATGTTCCTTTTTTCTGCTTAAACTCAAAATGTCAAAATAATTGATGTATATGAAATTAAACTAGACAGGTCTAAATTTGATACCTACCGAAGCATTGGCAGCAGTGACTGTGCCCCCTTTCTTGAACACGGGTGGGAGTTTCGCCATCTGCTCCAGCGTAGTTTGTGGACGAGGATGTTCATCTTGGGTCATAGCCACCGTCCCTTTTTTGGCCTTTACATCAATAGGTGCAATTTCAGCATTGTAGTATCCTGCCTTATTAGCTGCACGAGAAAACAAGACATAAGATACAAGATATTATAATTTAGGATCTAAAAGGTATGGGATAATAAGAACCAAGACTATGTTTGAAACTGCAACATGCAGTCCAAAAGTCTCCTAAAACCAATGGTAACAAATTAGGCAAAAGTTTAATGTGAATTAATTTTGTTATTACCACACTATTAATGAACATAATTATTGGAGTTCAAATTAACCAGGCCTGCCCAACACCCAAGAGCAAAAAGGAGGTGAGAGATTTTCTGGGGCTAGCTGGCTATTATCGCAGGTTGGTGCCTAATGTCTTAGTGTGAGTGGTAAGGATCACAGACCTGTGCATGGTTTCCATTAATAAGGGTTCTCTGTTTCAGTGAACAGCAGAGAGGATTGAAGACAAAGAGATGAAAGCGGAGAGAGAGAGAGAGAGAGAGAGAGAGAGAGAGAGAGAGAGAGAGAGAGATGGATACACAGAGCAGTGTGGGTGTCAGTAATCAGTGAAATGCAAAGAAAAGCATGAACACGGCAAAATTACAGCTACTTTGTTAACTTGTTGCCTGCCCCCAATTCCTCCCTCCATGATCCATCAAGCTCTCCACACTGAACACCATACTTTTATAACAGAGACCCAAGTTTATGTTCTAGTAAATAGTGAAAGCTGCTAAATGCAAGGTGGAATGCCGTGTCCTTAATTAAAGCTACTTACTTCAGTTAACGCTTTAAAATAACTTGTATTTATAGAGGTTTACATACTTTCTTACAAGGATATTAAATATTGGATCATTTTGGTCAACAACTAAACATAAATAAAATTATGTTTGTGTGCCATTTATTTATTTGAACTCACTTCATGTACTTTAAGAACTTCAAATAAGGTCTAATCACAATTATATTTTTTTTGCTGTATTTTGCTAATAATGACTGCTTTAACACTACATTGACTAAAAAAATGTTATGATGGGATAAACACACACTTCGCCAAGAAATGAATAATCACAGGTGAAAATTAGTTACAATTCCATGTTGTTGGTGGAAAGTTTCTATTAGTGCATACTAACCAACTTTCCACCTCTGCTGTGTCTGGTAGGCATGCTGGTCACAATCCTCTCGTGTAAGCTGGTACTTTTCTGCTAGATTTTCTGCTGTGATGCCCATAGGGGTCTTAATATGAAGGTCTGTGAGCCCTGCCCACAGTGTGTCCTCAAGCTAAAAGCAAAAAAAAAGAAACAAGTATAATTAATTCAGCAATTTTTCTCCCATATTTGTTCCCATCAACAAGTGAACAAACATCAAGCTCAAAAGGCTAAGGCTCTGAAAGTGCATCCTCTAAGACGTGTAAAGCAAATCTCCATATATTTCTGAACCTCACTGTAACAGGGCAAACTGGAGGAAATGGCCATCTGCTCTTTTCTGCACACATGATGACACCATGATTAGGTGGTCTTGATCTGATTGTAAAATAAAAAAGTAATGCCATCCTTTAAGAACATGACCAGTTTTGCTTTCTTGACTCTTACCCACAGATGGCAGTGCCATTATCAGGATTCAAACTTACAACACTTTCCTGCAAAACCTTTCATTTTCTTCTGTAACATTTACTTCTATTCTCCACCCAGAATGCTAAAAGGTATATATTATTTATTTATTTAGAATTTTAATTATTATAATGTTTTTGTTTTCTTTAAATTAAATCCAACCAATTGTTTGAAAAACACCTTCAAATCAGTGCCAAACTTAGTGCCGAAGCGGATGTTGCGCACAGCGTAAGGGGCCTGGCTCATGCTCTCTGACCCTCCACAGAGTACAATCTCAGAGTCTTTTAGGCAAATCTCCTACAAAACAAACAGAATTTCATCATCATATTTCACTTTAGTTCTGCAATACAAGGGAATTACAAAATACAAATACTGATGTTGTACATTTAATCAAATATTTGAGAAGTGGACACATGATGTTTTGATTACACTTGGTGTACCTGAGCTCCACTGATGATGGACTGGAACCCTGAGCCACAAAGTCGGTTCACAGTCAGAGCTGGAACTTCTATTGGCACGCCGCACCGGAGCCCAACATGACGTGCAATGTAGGGAGCATCTGCAGAACTCTGTTTAATGATAATAATGATAATAATAATAATAATAAATAATAAAAACACTTATACACAGACATTCTAATGCCATTCAGTCAAAAAAAAGGAGTATGTTGAAGTTTGTGAGGTTTCAGTGGTTATATTGTAACACATAGCAGTAACTGACCTGCATGACATTACCCATGATAACACTGTTAACTAATTCTGGAGCCACATTAGCAGCACCAAGTGCAGATTTAGCAGCATGCTCAGCCAAGTCTGTAGCACTGTGATCTTTAAGAACACCTCCATATGTCCCAAACGGAGTCCTCTTAGCCGAGACAATAAAAACACCTAGACCACATAAATCACAACAGGAATCATTTGTTAGAACACTGGGAACCTGAAAACCTGTTTTCCGTGCCAGTGCGCTTTAAAAAGCATTAGAAAGGTAAAGAGAGTGCAGATGCAGATGCAGGCTGAACTGTAAAATACTGCTGTCGAGAAAACAAGAACTTTTGCGAGCTGATAACCAACAAATGTGAAAAGAGCATATATGCAAAATCACTCCTAAAATTTAGGGAACCATCGAGGGGAAAGCAGTTATTTACCTCTTAAGAGCGACATTGTTGTTACTTTTTATATAAAAATCAGCGAAGGTCAACCGGTTATATTCCTTACTGAGTTCCAGAGAGCAGCTCGTCAATGACCTTTTACCTACATTACCGTCTTTCGATTCAAGACTTCATATTCGCGACATTTGCCTGAAAAAGATCGAATGGCAAAACAGATTCTTATATCATGAATAACCCTAATAATCTATTGCTATTAATTTAAACCTAAAATTATACTAACATTGTTTGTATAGAATAATAATAAAAAAAAAAACGAAACTGCGTTTGCGAGAACTACATGCATATGCCATTGTCTGCCGTTGTAAAATGTCAGTGAACGTGTAGCGTGCATTCTACTCTCACTAGTGTTTATTCTTTATTTTATAATTATTATTATTAGTGCTGTTGAAGATTATATATCGAACGGCCATGCAGATATTGACTAAACCGGTTTTATCAACGAGGTATGATTTCTTTAAAAAAAAGATTTCATTCATGTTCTTGAAATTCTAGCATGCTAGCATGTAGGTCAACAGTATTCAGTTCTCTTACAGAAATACATGTAACTGTAATAAGTGCTCAAGTTATGTAAAACCTACCCTTCATTCAAAATGTTTTATTGTTAAGTTTTTCAATTTAATTTAATTTAGCAGCTTTTTTTTAACGCCCCCTGTGTCTACTTATAGATTTAGCCTAACCCAAGCTCCTGTAGCTCATATTGATGAAGAATTTAATGCTTGGAGGGTCTGGACTGTTTTAGCAACAAAATGAGGACCAACACAATATTAGGCAGGTGGTCTTATGACTGGTTATGCCTGGTTTGTGTGTGTATGGCTTCTTCTAATTTGAAGTCTGTACACGTTTATTTCCAGCTCTGTTCTAAGGTGCATGCCTTTAGGCTCTGTCAGACACAACCACTGGATCACCTCAGTGTTTTCCCTGAAGACTTCACTTCCTCTAAGGTACAGTGAGATAATTAGTGGTGAAATAAAAATCCACTTTTGGTTTTGATTTAATTTCAGCTTCTGTTCTCATTCTGAGCAGGGCAGAGCCGAAGAAAAAGAAGAAAGTTGATCCACGACGTGAGCTTATGGTAAAAGAACGTCTGAAGAAAAAGGTGAAGAAGCTTGAGAAAATCCCACCTGAGCTTATTCCTATAGAAGACTTTATACCCCCAGCCAAGTGCTTTGATGAGATCAGGTAACATAAATTCTTACCTTAGTTATAATAATCCTAACAAATTATAGGGTTGCAGCCACAAAACCTCTTCCATCCGAAAGTTACCAATTTAAGAGGGATGTTTAAAACCGGAGCACTAGTACTAATTTTAAGACTATTCAAATAGTAATAATATACATACATACATACAAACACACACACACACAGTGGGTACGGAAAGTACCGGTATTCAGACCCCCTTAAATTTTCACTCTTGTTATATTGCAGCCATTTGCTAAAATCATTTTTCATTTCTTTTCCTCATTAATGTACACATAGCACCCCCATATTGACAGAAAAACACAGAATTGTTGACATTTTTGCAGATTTATTAAAAAAGAAAAACTGAAATATCACATAATCCTAAGTATTCAGACCCTTTGCTGTGACACTCATATATTTAACTCAGGTGATATCCATTTCTTCTGATCATCCTTGAGATGGTTCTACACCTTCATTTGAGTCCAGCTGTGTTTGATTATACTGATTGGACTTGATTAGGAAAGCCACACACCTGTTTATATAAGACCTTACAAACTGAGCTATCGGGGGAGAAGAGCCTTGGTAAAAGAGGTAAAGAAGAACCCAAAGATCACTCTGGCTGAGCTCTAGAGATGCAGTCGGGAGATGGGAGAAAGTTGTAGAAAGTCAACCATCACTGCAGCCCTCCAATAGTTGGGGCTTTATGGCAGAGTGGCCCGACGGAAGCCTCTCCTCAGTGCAAGACACATGAAAGCCTGCATGGAGTTTGCTAAAAAACACCTAAAGATGGTGATAAATAAGATTCTCTGGTCTGATGAGACCAAGATAGAACTTTTTGGCCTTAATTCTAAGCGGTATGTGTGGAGAAAACCAGGCTCATCACCTGTCCAATACAGTCCCAACAGTGAAGCATGGTGGTGGCAGCATCATGCTGTGGGGGTGTTTTTCAGCTGCAGGGACAGGACAACTGGTTGAAATCGAGGGAAAGATGAATGCTGAACAAAGTGTCCGTGTGCGGTATGATGTGGTGTAAAATGTCCATAAAGTGTCTGTGTGCGGTATGGTGTGGTGTAAAATGTCCATAAGTGTCCGTGTTTGGAATGGTGTGGCGTAAAGTGTCCGTGTGCTGTATGGTGTGGTATAAAAATATAAAGTGCACTGTGCTGCATGAGTCCAGAGTTTAAAGTGTCGTGGTGCGAAAGGTGAGATATGTACAGAGAAGTGCGATGATGGAGAGAGTGGGCCAGTTTTTAGATCCTGGGTGTCTCCTGGTTTAAACTCCGAATGGCCTGCGGGAAGAAGCTCCTCTTCATTCTCTCTGTGTTCGCTTTCAGGGAGCGGAAGCGTTTCCCTGACCGCAACAGAGAAAAGAGTCCATTGTTGGGATGGCTGAGCTCCTTCATAATCTTCCTGGCTCTGGTCCGTCACCATGTGCTGTAGATGTCCTGCAGGTTAGGGAGCTCGGTGTGGATGGTACATTCAGCTGAACGCACCGCCCTCTGGAGGGCTCGCCTGTCCTGCATGGTGCTGTTCCCGAACCAGGAAGTGATGCTACCCGTCAGAACGCTCTCAATGGTGCAGGTGTAGAAAGTCTTTAGAACCTGAAAGGGGAGTTTAAAGTCCCTTAAGCGTCTCAGATGGTACAGACACTGCCGGGCCTTCTTCACCAGGGTGTTGGTGTGACAGGACCAAGACAGGTCCTGTGTGATTTTAACACCAAGGTACCGGAAACTTTCCACTCTCTCCACTGGGGTCCCGCTGATGTTTAGCAGGTGGTATGACCGCTCCTACCTCCTGCTGAAGTCCACGATCAACTCCTTAGCTTAGAACACAACCCTGGGGAGCTCCAGTGCTGAGGGTGAGGGTGGATGAGGTGTTTTTTCCAACCCGTACAGCTTGTGGTCTGTCTGTCAGGAAGTTAGAGATCCATTGACCCATTGACACAGCGGCAGGCTGAGTCCCAGGACCTCCAACTTAGAGGTGAGTGTGGAGGGAATTATAGTGTTAAATGCTGAACTGTAGTCCACAAACAGCATCTTTGTATAATTCCCATTTCTGTGGTCCAGGTGGCTCATCGTAGTGTGAAGGAGATGAGCAATGGCGTCCTCAGTAGAACGGTTCTGACGGTAAGCAAACTGTAGTGTGTCCAGTGTGTCCGGTAGTGAGGCAGTGAAGTCTCTGACCAGTCTCTCAAAGCTCTTCATCACTACTGAGGTCAGAGCTACAAGACGATAGTCGTTAAGGCAGGTGGGCTGGGGTTTCTTCGGGACAGGAACAATGGTGGACTGTTTGAAACATGAGGGGACAACAGATTGTTCCAGTGAGAGGTTGAATATCTCTGTGAACACCGGTGCTAGCTGGTCAGTGCAGGCTTTCAGAACCCGACCTGTGATGCCATCTGATCCTGCTGCCTTCCCGGTATTCACTCTCTTGAATGCCCTCCTCACGTCATGCTCCGAGATGGTGAACGTGTTTACCTCTCCGGCTCTCTCGGTGTGCACGCTGTTTGTGCCGCTAGCGTGGTTAGCTGCAGCCTCAAAACGAGCGTAAAAGGTGTTTAGCTCGTCTGCCAGAGAAGCGTCCGCATTCACCATTTTAGAAGATGGTGTTCTATAGTCCGTGATTGTTCTTAGTCCCTGCCACAGGCTCCTAGAGTCACCATGTTGGAACTGTGACTCTAGTTTCCTCCCGTTACGCCGCTTTGCATCCTTTACTGCTCTGCGAACACTGTAAGACGCAGCCTTACTCCTCTATGTCCCCGATGTCGAGCTCCGTGTTGTAGGCAGCGGAGCGGGATCTCGGAGCGTCGCTGATGGTTTTATCCACCCACGGCTTCTGGTTGGGAAACGTTCTGATAGTGTTTTTTTCCATCGTATCATCCGCTTAAATCCCACAACCGCTTCCATAAACATGTTGACGTC